>NC_061509.1:218445422-218469805 GCF_022539505.1 Lolium rigidum
GATGGGCAGCAGCATCATCGAACTAACACCAGAAAATTGCTCTCGCATAACAAGATTTAGTAAAGCAGGTTTAATTTCAAAGAATTCTGCTGTAGTAGCAGGTGGAGCAATAGGTGTGCATAAGAAATAATTATTATTTGTGGTTGTAAAGTCACACAACTTAGTATTTTCAGGAGTACCCATTTTAGCAATAGTAAATAAAGCAAACTAGATAAAGTAAATGCAAGTAACTAATTTTTTTGTGTTTTTGATATAGCAAACAAGATAGCAAGTAAAGTAAAACTAGCAACTAATTTTTTTGTGTTTTGATTTAGTGCAGCAAACAAAGTAGTAAATAAAATAATGCAAGACAAAAACAAAGTAAAGAGATTGCGATGTAGAGACTCCCCTTGCAGTGTGTCTTGATCTTCCCGGCAACGGCGCCATAAAAAGAGCTGCTGGCGCAAAGTTGACGTGGGAGTTAGAGATCCCTGTGGTGTAACTTTTCTTCAGGTCCCCGGCAACGGCGCCAGAAAAAGAGCTTGATACGCGTACAGCACGCGTCCGTTGGGAACCCCAAGAGGAAGGTGTGATGCGTACAGCGGCAAGTTTTCCCTCAGTATGAAACCAAGGTTTATCGAACCGAGTAGGAGCCAAGAAGCACGTTGAAGGTTGATGGCGGCGAGATGTAGTGCGGCGCAACACCAGGGATTCCGGCACCAACGTGGAACCTGCACAACACAAACCAAGTACTTTGCCCCAACGAAACAGCGAGGTTGTCAATCTCACCGGCTTGCTGTAACAAAGGATTAGATGTATAGTGTGGATGATGATTGTTTGCAGAAAACAGTAGAACAAGTATTGCGGTAGATTGTATTTCGAGTATAGAGAATTGGACCGGGGTCCACAGTTCACTAGAGGTGTCTCTCCCATAAGATAAATAGCATGTTGGGTGAACAAATTACAGTTGGGCAATTGACAAATAAAGAGGGCATGACCATGCACATAAATATTATGATGAGTATTGTGAGATTTAATTGGGCATTACGACAAAGTACATAAACCGCTATCCAGCATGAATCTATGCCTAAAAAGTCCACCTTCAGGTTATCATCCGAACCCCCTCCAATATTAAGTTGCTAACAACAGACAATTGCATTAAGTATTACGCGTAATGTAATCAGTAACTACATCCTCGAACATAGCACCAATGTTTTATCCCTAGTGGCAACAGCACATCCATAATCTTAGAGATTTCTGTCACTTCCCCAGATTCACGGAGACATGAACCCACTATCGAGCATAAATACCCCCTCTTGGAGTTAATAGCAAAAACTTGGCCAGAGCCTCTACTAATAACGGAGAGCATGCAAGATCATAAACAACAAATAGACATGAATTGATAATCAACATAACATAGTATTCTCTATTCATCGGATCCCAACAAACACAACATATAGAATTACAGATAGATAATCTTGATCATGTTCGGCAGCTCACAAGATCCGACAATGAAGCATAATGAGGAGAAGACAACCATCTAGCTACTGCTATGGACCCATAGTCCAGGGGTAGACTACTCACACATCACTCCGGAGGCGACCATGGCGGCGTAGAGTTCTCCGGGAGATGATTCCCCTCTCCGGCAGGGTGCCGGAGGCGATCTCCTGAATCCCCCGAGATGGGATTGGCGGCGGCGGCGGCGTCTCTGGAAGGTTTTCCGTATCGTGGCTCTCGGTACTGGGGGTTTCGCGACGAAGGCTATTTGTAGGCGGAAGGGTAGGTCAGGGGGCGTCGCGAGGGGCCCAGGCCAAGGGTGGGGCCGCGCCGCCTGCCCTCCTGGCCACCTCGTGGCCCCACTTCGTTGACTCTTCGGTCTTCTGGAAGCTTCGTGGCAAAATAGGACCCTGGGCGTTGATTTCGTCCAATTCCGAGAATATTTCCTTACTAGGATTTCTGAAACCAAAAACAGCAGAAAACGTCAACTGACACTTCGACATCTTGTTAATAGGTTAGTTCCAGAAAATGCACGAATATGACATAAAGTGTGCATAAAACATGTAGATATCATCAATAATGTGGCATGGAACATAAGAAATTATCGATACGTCGGAGACGTATCAACTATCAGCTATCTTGTTTAATTGTGTCTTCATGGTCTCCATCATATCATGTAGATCATGTATATCGGTTTTTCTAACGACTTGTTTAGATAGTTGCTCTTTTAAAGTACGGTGGACATGTAGGCCTTCAATACGGCACATGTCACCAAGCGCGTGCTATTATGGCGGCGCAAAAGTCCAGTCGTCGAGCGCCAAGATTGGCGCGGCCGCCGTAGACGAAGCATGCCATTGATGATGACCCTGAAGGCTGCGAGAGACATCGAAGCTATGCACACACTGTCAAGTGGGGCCGAGCGAGAGCAAGTGGTCATGCATGCTGATCGGGCAGAATCCGTGACGACGCATTTCTAGTCCAAATTAGGGCTGAAAATGAGTCACCGCGAATAGTTTGCGTCGGACCGCTGACTCTTTTGACCGCATAGATGCAAACGGTTATTTTTGATCCGTTTGCTCTAGCACTTGACATGCCGTAAGTGTATTTATGTACATGTACGTGTGACTTGTGAGGGTTGCATTTGTACAGTGTTTCGAAGAAAAAGAGCAATGATTGCAGACCCACAGTGCGATAACCTGCACGAGGTGTAATCCCTCCGTCCTCAGATAAGTGGATGTCTAGGCTCCAATTTTATCAATGGAAGAGTATACTCTATGTTTCCAATGCAATTTAAAGTAGCAAAAGTTGTTTCTCTTTCATCGCACGGAAATTAAATCCAATAGTATTTAAAACTCGTTATTTTTATTTTCTACATGCTCTTAGCTTATTAGAGGCGAAAGAATTAAAGAGGAAACATTTGGTTTGTATTTTTTCGATGCAATTATCTCTTCACGTGATAATCTCTATTAAAAACTACTAGCATTGAAAAAACGTGTGGACAAGAATCAGGCTATGGCTCGTGAGGCCATGATCCACAGCGAAATGGATAAGGTCGCCTCCCCCTGCGTCATTCCCTTCACTACAGACCTCCCGCCGCGAGGCGCAAACTGCGATAGCCTGCACGGTAGGCCCGCGTACTGCACGCCGGCGGACGATGCCGCCTTTCACGCTACGGCCGCCGCCTGCACGTCCCCTCTACCTGCCGGCCGGCCGCCCACATCTTCCCTGCTGTTCAACGATTGGAGGCCGCACTTTCTTCAGGTTCGACGTCTTCCTCTACCTCTTGACCTGAATTTGAACAGAGACCTGTTTCAGCATTAATCTGTACCAATCGATTGGGTCCAAGATTGGGGCCTTGAGGAATCTATGTGACCTCCATTTCAACGAAAACAATAGTAGTATTTTGTCAAGCAACTTTATAAGAAAGCAACTGTAGTTAGTAGGCCATGATACAATAACCTGTTTTGGTCAGAGAATTGTTTGAAGTTGATCGCTCGCATTTGCAAATTGAGGTTTAAAATATGTAGGTCTTTACGATACTGTGTATGTTGTCTCTTGACGGAGAGCATCTTTACTTGAATGACCTGGTATAGAAACGACAATTCCTAGAGAAAATCTGACCTATCGAGAGGCATTTTCCTGCGGAAATTGAGAAACTGCATTTATCCCAGCACCAAAATGCTATGTGACCCCATTTCCTTGGCCCAAGAGCCGTGAGTATGCTCCATATGCTCCATTTTCCAGGAGGAGGGACAATGTTTCCAGATGGAGCAAAGCTCTCACATTGATGAACTTGCATCTTGCATATTTATTTCATTTACAGTGTTTGCCATGCTGCAAGATGCATCAGCATCACATTTAATTAGTATCCAATCCACGCACACATTTTTTGATTTTTTTTGCTGCTCAATTGGTAGAAAGTCTCACAGGGAGGAGAGCCGTTCATCGAATTGTTAGACTAGTAACTCCAGTACATTTATTACACTTCCCTTTGCACAAACCTGTAGATGCTACGAAACAACTAAACTATGATCTTGGCAATGTGACTTTTATACCTGATCTAAAGAGTTCGGAACACAAATTGCAAGATAATCCGTAAGACAGTAAGTAGCCTACAATTTAATCCGTACTCTGGACACAATGATATGTGCATGAGACTTTCCAGTTTCAAATTCTTCAACTGTCTGGGTTAACCATCTCGACATATTTCAGTTGTACGGCTTGTTGTAAAATCCAGTGTGGTATGGTGTGCCAGTGCCACCATGCTTTGTTTGAAGCATTTGAAGCCCACAGTTTAGGATTTTTGCTTCTGTATATGTCGAACTTTGTTTGAAACATTTGAAGCCCACCCATGCTTGGTCAAGCTATCTGCTGATGTTTTTCCGTCAGGCAACCACCACGTGCGGCAGAGCACTAGAAGAGAGGCCGGAGGAGGGGAGATCGAAGGGAGCAGTCAGGAGACGGAAGGAAAAGTAGGGAGGTGATGCAGAGGGTGGGGTATGAAGGGAAAGAGATAAATGGCATGACGAGGAAAGACGAGTAGCACAAATATTTGAGCCATCTACAGCTGGGGATTGGATTCTAACTCTACGAAAGGAACAAGTTTGCACATGGTATGCCCTTCTAATTAGTGTGTCGATGATTTCAGCGTATCACAGTATTTACTCCAATTCATGTAGATCTGCTATTCATCCATGCTTCATGTCTGGTGACTGGGAGAACGTAGCAAATACTTGGTGCTCTTTTATACAAGCTAGGTGGAATTATATTGCTCATTCCTCCTGGACATGCTACCCCAATCAGTTTAATTGAACTATGTATATGACAGAAAACTATTAATTAAGCATTAAAACTTACCACTTATTTAATGGAACTAAACTGTTCATGTGTATTTTTTCTTATCGTTGTTATTTGCGCGGGCATCTGTTCACTTGTTATTGATGTCTCTATAAGTACATTATTAGACCCCCCTGTTAATTTTGTTATGTTTTTACAATCTAAGACCTCTTTGTTGATTTTGTTTTTTTGCAAAAATGAATTTTTTTATCGATTACACGTGTGTGCACGTGCCCGTTTACTAATCGAATATAAATGATTCACCCAGAAAATAGAAGCTTCCCCCTACCAATCTTTCAGCCTGTTAAACAAGGCTGTAAATGTCATCTTCATATAACTTCTTGACTATACCTGAAATATGGCACAAGTTTTTCTAATATATTGCAGGCCAGAGGTTAAAAAAAGATAATACGAGGCCAAAGGTACAATAGTCTACTAAGAAATATGTATTGTTAATCATGCACAATGAGGAATATTAGGCTAGTAATTTTTAAACTGTATGCTGTGAGCGAAGAACAATATGTACTTAAAATTCTCACTTAAGAAATGGCATACCTGTAAATGAACAACTTCGGTGTTATTCATGATCAAGACGACCTGCAACTTATATAATGTGTCTGCCTAGGTCTTGATGGCAATATGCGCAAAGAACTTCTGCAGGAGAACTTTCTCCGTTTATTCATCAGAATCAAAATCAGCAAACCAGAAAACTTGCTGTATTTTTGCCCATGGAACTGGTAGCTATGTTCACTGCCAATAATCACATGACAAGGATTAGCCACATTCTGGAGTATTATCATGACATTTGTCACTGAACCAGACTCAGTTGAATGTAGACTAGGTGTACATGCAACTATTTTCCCGGGTATAAATTATAATAGTGGGAAATTTTACAAGAAAACTGCAGATTTTTGTCATTCATGACAACAATGTGCCCATCTTCACCTGCAGGCAACAAGTTTGTACAACATACTGAGGTGGCTCTGTCTTCTTGAAAACATATTCTAGATGTCACAGATGAAGTCTTTGAGGAGCCACGATCATGTAAAATGAACAAAAGCTACCTTTGTTACAACCTTGATTTGGCTTCATCTCGTTTGCTCGCTTGTATGCGTTGAACTGGGACTCGAAGTACAAATCTTGTGCTAGTTCTCCGTAATGGAGCAGAGGCCACAAAATGCTATTTGAGTAACCATTGTGATACTTCTGAACAATATATTTTCCTGGGAATACGGACACGTATCCCTGTTTTATGCCATAGTTAAGCATACTTAACCATGCTATTTATCACCACAAAGGAGTACTATACCGTATTGAATCAGTGTTATTAGCATCCACAATAGGGTGCTTAGAGCTTAGACACATACGCTAGGGATTAAATCCCAGCCATTTTGCCAAGTTCCTGGTTGTTTTCGTAGCATCAACGCTGAATTCAGCTTCCGAGCGACCGGTGCTTGGTTGCATGTGTAACCGACCTGATAAGCGTTTACCTAAGCTTCATGGCTTTGTGGGTGCTCTAAGTAGGAAATTTATTGCAACAAAGTTAAGTAGGCAACCATTTCCTTATTGTCCAATGATTCCAACAAAAAAACCAGCCAAGAGATGGATCTTAATTTTAATAACCACAAGGTTTAAGTTCTGCAACAAATCTTGATTGCGAATTGATTGGTAAGGTCTTGTTGATCAGCCTCCTATGGCACGTCGATGCCGGCCTAGCCGATCCACGTCATATTGACGTCCTTCACACCTGCATAATTACAAGGCAATTGCATAAGGAAATACTGTCAAAAAAAAAATTACCCGAATTAGTTCCAGCTCAATTACCGTGTGGTGGTCTAGCTAGCCTCCTACACGGTAATTGAGCCCGAACTAATTCGGGTAATGTTTTTTTGGACTGCATTTCTTTATGCAATTGCCGTATGTGTGAAGGACATCAATATGACATGGATCGACTGGGCTGGCGTCTACGTCCTACGGGAGGCTGATCAAAGACCTTGCCAATCAATTTACAATCAAGGTTTGTTGCAAAACTTAAATCTGGAGGTTATTAAAATTCAGATCTGTCTCTTAGCTAGTTTTTTTTGGAATCATTGGCCAATAACGAAACGGTTGCGTACTTTAATTTGTGGCGATAAACTGCCTACTTAGAGCACCCACAAAACCATGGCGCTTAGGTAAACACTTATCAGGTCAGTTACACATGTGGCCAAGAGTTGGCTGCCTGGAAGTTATATTTACTCTTATTTTAGCGCTGATGCTAGGAAAATGACCAGAACTGGGAAAAACGGCTAGAATTTAATCTCTAGCGCTTGTGTGTAAGTACCCTATTATGGATGCTCTTACGAGTTATTCAATATAGTATGGTACTTCTTTGTGGTGATAAATTTCATGTTTAAGTGTGCTTCACTATGGAATATGTGTGTCCGTATTCCCGGGCAAAGATATTGTTCAGGAGTATCACAAAGGTTACTCGAATAGCATTTTGTGGCCTCTGCTCCACTACAGAGAACTAACAGAAGATGCATACTTAAGAGTCCCAGTTCAACGCATACAAGCGAGCAAACCAGATGTTCGCCGATGTTGTATACCAGCACAACAAGTCAAGTGATGTTATATCGGCACATGATTATCACCTCATGTGGTTTCCGAAATGTATCAAGGAAAAAGACATCAACATCAAGGTCGGGTGGTTTATCCACACCTCTTCCCCAGCATGGAGATGTTCCGGATGCTGCCACACCACACAAAGCTGGTTTGCTCACTACTTTCTGCTGATTTAGTCGGGTACGTAACAGGTCGAATTTTAATACATACTAATATTTTTTGTTGAAATTGGCTGTGTTGAAAAAGCACAACTGTTTTATCTCAACCCCCTATACTCATTCTCATATTATCTCTGTCTATAAAAGAATGTCTAAATTCGGATGTATCTACACACTCTTTAGTGTATAGATACATCTAAATTTAGACAAACATCCGAAATCTTTTTATGGACGGAGGGAGTATTTCTCATTCATGATTAACGTATATCTTCTACCATTTTGCAAATGCTCTCTTTACACGTAAAAGAATCAGCTGTTTCATCGGATAAGTCCTGGCGCCAGGGACGCACACCTGCCCGGCCACTGTGAGGACGTCCACGTTGTCCAGCCAGTGGAGCACGGCCAGCAGGGCGTCGTGTGGCAGCTCCATGCAGTCCCTAGTCGCCTCTTTCTCCTCCTCTGGCGGAAGGGCCTCCAGCTCCAGGAAGACCGAAGGCCTGGCCGTGGCCATCGTGTCGTGTACTCCTGTCGTGTGCAGGAGGAGGCAGGCAGCGTGTACGGGAATGAGCGAGCGACCGTCTCGTCTCTGGTGCCTCGACTGAATTTAAGGTAATCAACATCGCATTTTCCGATCTGATTTCCGGAAGAAACGTGACAGCCCAGGGCGGTGCCAGGCCTTCTGCGGCTAGCGCGCCGTGAACGACAACATCCTTGTCTCCTCCCCGACGGTATGTTGCCTTGTCGCGTTAAAAGCTTCAGTTTACTAGCCAGTCTGTTTCAAATCATATATTGCACTGTACAAAATTTCTATGATCTGTCGCAGGGCGCCTCCGCTGAGGAGCCTTCGGATCATCTCCGGCGACATGATCGTCGACAATAGGCTCAAGCTCACAGTCACAAAGTTCACTCTGCTGGAGGAGCTGGAGCTGTGCACGGGGACGTGCGAGGCCGTCGGCACCGCCTGCCCTCTCCTGAAGCGCCTCCGTCTGAACAGTAAACAGTTCTTCAAATGGTACACTGAGAATGTTGAGCGGGAAGCCATGGGGATCACCACCATGCGACGGCCGGCTCCCGTCGCTCCAGCTCTTCGCGAAGCCTCAGTCTCAGCAACCACGGTCCATCCTCGACGGGTGCGCGCGGCTGGAGTCTCTTGACGTCCACCACTGTTTCAGTGTGGCGATGGGTGGTGACACGACCCGCACGCCGGAGTACGTCCACTGGGACGAGCTGGTCTGCTTTGGTGAATAAACCTTGTTGTCTAGGCTTTTAGGTTACTAGTAAGTGTGCACCTGCAAGGCACGTCTCTTCTTGACAATGATGTGAACAAATCTTCTCTACAGATTTAACCAAGAAAATAAGCCATGGCAGAAGTCTGCGCATGCACTCACTGATCATATGCAGTTTCAGTTAAGCTCAGTTAGCCGGATAACTGCTTGGCGCACAGATTTTCAGTCAACTGGATATATAAGCTAGGTAGGTGTAAGTCCACGCCCTGCACGATTTGGTCGTTAGATGGCACGAATCGTAGGATCGTCGTGAGCGTTTCGCCCAGGTCGTTAGTGGCCGTTTCCATTGTATCTGAATAAAATGAGAAAGCACATAATGTTTCAAGTTGTAGGCAACACCAAAAAACTACTCGTCTTAGTGTGTTCTTTGTGGGCGTGTTTGGTTGGTCGCAATGGGGCTTCTTGCATGGGGGCAAACTAAAGCTGCCAAAAAATTACTCCAAGAGAAACGCTTGAATCGAGCGGGCCATTCGGGTCTCTGCATACTAGCCCCTCTACTTAACCTTACACTCACAACTGCTTACACTAATCTGCTCATTTTAATCCCTCATGATGTACAAAACGGTGAGTCAGTTTGAAATATGCTAAACACGAAAAAGATGCGTGTTAATATTACGGATCAATTTCTATGAACGGTTTTTTTTTTGGTTTCGTGGAGTATTTAAATGGCAATTTCGTGTCCTGTTTGAATCCTTTTTGGCCGAACTTAGTCAAATTCGTCGCAACCGTTCGCGCATTTCAAAATTCCTTTGACAAGTAGCTTCATCTTACTGTCGTGCACGACTTTTGTGTTTATAGTTCTCCATTTTGACATTTGTGTACGAGTAGATCGACAACAACGTAGATCTACTTGTTTACGAATGTCGAAACCGAAAACTTTAAACATGAAAGTAATGTGAAATGGTGAGGTGAAGCTACTCCGAAAGGAATTTTGAAATGGTCGACCGTGTGCGAAAAATTTACTAAGCTTGTCCACAAATACCTCAAAATAGAACACGAAACCGAGTTTGAAACACTCAACGAATCGATGACGGGAATGGAATCACAACGTCGATGCACATCTTTTACATGTAGACCTTGTCACGAATCGATGAAAAGGTTAGGCAGATTAGAGGTGATTATGATTGAACTAGTTTAGTTAACCACAATCCTCCTCAACATGCAGACAAGGAAAATGAAGGGCTTCCTGTTTCTCCACTCGAGCCTAAGTGGAATTGTTGGCATCCAAACAAAGTACTAAAATTGGCCCAAGGCTTGTTCCCACTTATACGGTAGCCAGTTGGAGCATTTGCATGCGACGGGGGCCGAAACGCGAAATTTGGACGCGAGCACCCAATCAAGCATGTCTGATCATTGAGCGCATTCCTTGCCTATGATTGTTGAACAAGTGGTATAGGAGTAAGGCTACTGATCGTTTGAATTTTTTTTAAAAAAATTCCTCAAAATAATACCTTGGGTTACAAATATAGTTTCCATAACCATCTAAAATTGAACGTTCGTATTCATTTTGGGATGTGAAAAATATATCGTGTATAAATAGTGGTGCAAGGCTAATGTAACATCCCAAAATTTCAAAACAAAACAAATGAATTTCCAAGTGGTACTTTTGTAACCTTACCCTAATCTTTTCTACTTTGCTTAGAGGTTTGGAAAACCTTCATACACCTTACCTAGTACTTATCAAACCAAATCCAAGTGGTTTCCAAAGAAAATAAAAAGAAACTAAAAATGCCATAGAGGCATATGAGAGAAAAGTGCAAATTTGTGAATTTGAGAAGATTGACCCTAGGACTTATTGTGAATGGTTGGATCACTTCCATATATCATTCCAACACTCAACAACATCAAATGGGCCAAGAACAATCAAATCAAAAATCAAATGCCACATATGCATAGAGGCATATGTGACACATAGCCATTTCACCAAACTTTGACCTATGACTCTAAACCTTGACCAAATAAGGGGAAACCATCTCCAAACCTAATATAACACAAAATTGACCCTAACCCATGTCCAAGTAAAGCAAGATCAACAATTTACAAAAATAATAAAATTTGAACCTCACCTCTTATGTGTTATGGCCATTTTTGCAAATCTTTGAACAAAACCTTTTGAATTGGTTTCACTGGCTGGAAAATGTTTCTAAACTAATAAGAACCACATTAGAGTCAACAAAAGTCAAATCAAATGGGGAGAAATCAAATAGGGAGAAAATCCCCAAAATTCACTCACATACACTTAGCCAAAATTGCAAATCTTCAACCAAGGCCACCATTGCTTGATCTATTGTTTGTAAAACTCTTATATATGATAAATAAACACATTTGCATCAAAGAAACCAAAATCAAATCAAAGCAAATCTCAAAATCAACATTACATGTGATAATGGTCATTTGGCCATTTTATAAAATGTTCCTCACTTTACCCCTCTGGCTTTGACTTTTCTTCAACCAAACTTGGTCAACCATTGCCATGTCATCCAAGACTATGTCAAGGTGAACAAATTTCATGTTGACCACCATACTTAATGTTGACTAGGTTGACCAGTATAGTTTTGACAAGAGGGGACTTTGAAACAAAGAGAAGATGATCCACTTTTTGAAAACTTGCAAAACCACACCAAATTGACCACCACCACCACCATTCCATCTCTATGAATATATGAATGAGATCCACCAAAGGAATTTTCAAAATTTGAAAACTTTTCTCTTTCGGGCAATTCACCAAACACCTTGCAGGCAGTGTATATAGTTGAGCCCATACTGATTTTTGGCTTGGACTTGGTCCAACCCTGGCCCTCCTCAGATGCTCTGGCACCTCCTCTCACCTTTCAACACCAGTGCCACCACTTGCCAGCCCTTGCCTTGGACCAGCTTGACCAGAACAACACCATGCCGGCCCTCATGTCACTCCCCATGCCCTTCCACTCTCCTCTCCCATCCAAGCCACGCCACCATGTCTCTGAGCTTGCCTGGACCTTGCTGATGCTGACCCTGCCTGCCCTTGACCAAGTTGACGTCGACATCGCCCAGGCCACGCGCGCCCAGACGCGCCCAGCACCTGCCAGGATCGGCATGGACGCGCGCCAGGACGCCCCGGAGCGCGCCGAGACATCACCTCGCCCCGTCGACTCGGCGCTCGCCTTGACCTCTCCTTGCACCTGCACGCTCACCTCGACGTCAGGAACCCAGTGGACACGCTCCCCTGACTTCGCACGCCCTGTCGCCGTCGTCACGGACGACGACTGTCCGCCACGGTACAGCACGCGCGCGTCACGCTCCTGCTTGCTACAGACCACCGTTTTCAGTGCCTTCAAGCGCGTCGTGATCCCCGTGACGTAGGGAAGAGAGCAGCATCACCGCCCACTCCTCTCCGCCACTGTGCCGTCATCGCCATGATCGACCAACCCATGCCGCGCTGCCGTCCCTCGCCCGCTATAAAAGAAGGCACCCCCGGACGATTTCTTCACTCCACCCGCTTCTCCCCTCATCCCCGAACCTCCCCGACTCCTTCCCCTCTCCAATTAAGCCCGAGGCCACCGGAATTTCACCGGAGTCCGCCGCTACGGCGAGCCGGACGAAGGCGACAACTCCGACCCCCTCAAGCACCTCTCCCGACCATCATCGGCCTCGCCGTCGTCGACCGGTTCGTTTGCCCGCCTCGCCGGACTCCCTAGACGCCGGTAAGCCCCTCACCGCGACCCCTCTCGCCGCCGGTAGGGTTTGGACCTCGCCGGAGCTCGTCGACGATGAGGACAAACCATGGCCGTCCGATCTCCTTAAATCCCACGGCCCCCATTCACGTACCGGTTCGGTGTTTTTAAAACAGACTGACAGTGGACCCCACTGTCAGGCGGCCCGCCCGCATCGCCAGCATAGCTGGGCCGGCCCAATTAGTTTCCCGCGCGTCTGTTTAGTTTGAATTTTTTTATTTTAATTTAACTCAAATTTGAATTCTGGTGCTGTGTTCAAAAATGCATAAATCCAAATCTACTGAGCCAATTTCGACAAACTTTATATTTTTAGAAAGCTTAGAGTTTTCTCTATCAAATGCCACTGGATTCAAACCTAGATCTTTTGTAGAATTAAAGTAGCAAAATAAACAAGACAGGGACTTTTCTGCCTTAGAATAATTATTAAAAATCAACCCTTTTGAATTTTGAGGTGATTCCACCTCTCATAATTCACATTTCACAAACTCTAATTGTTTATGTAAAAATATGATATAGGTTCTGTGTATGATCATGGCCTAGTTTAAAGATTGGCCCTATGGCTAGTTCTAGATCATTTAATTTAGGCAAGATAATTTATTAAAATGTATGAGAGCTTCCCTCTCATTTAAATCTTGTCTCAACTAATTCAACATGAGGTAGATACCATGGTTAGCTAAATCTCATATTGAATTAGTTGATGATATTAAATCATTACTATGTGTTATTAAAATGCCTGAGGTGCACCACCTCATTTAAATTATGTTCAAAATTAGGGTTCAAATCTATGAGGTGTAGCACCTCATTTAAATCAACTTCCCAAGTGGCCTAAAGTAATGTGATGATCCTTATTGTTGGGTCTCATATATGCTCACTGGAGGATATTAAATCAAATAGGATTTAAATAGCATGAGGTATGGAACCTCATTTAAATCATTTGCTCAAATGATAAGTATGAAGAGGTTGACTGTGGTCAACCTAGGTCATATATTGTTCATGAGAGAAATTAAATCTTAATAAGATAATGAGAGGAAATTATTTCTCTAAGTAATTAAAAGTAACACCTTAATTAGTATGAGAGGAAATTATTTTTCCTAAATAAGAAAACAACACATTTACCCACTTAATAGTAATGAGTGATGCTAGTTTACTTGTGTAAATTATATGAGGTGTTTCACTTCATTTAAATCTTTTCCCAAGTACTTTCATATGAAGTGTGAACCCCTGGTCAAATACTCTCACATGAAATACTTGGAGATTTTAAATCATAATAGGCATTATTAAATGGTATGAGGTATCCCTACCTCATGTAAATCATTTTCTCAAATGATGATGCTGAATGGTTGACTTAGGTAAACATAAATCCATGTGTGATGGTTGGAGAAATAAAATCTTAAAGAAGATTCAATGAGAGGAAATTATTCCTCAAGAACTATATGGAAACTATCATTTACATATAAAATGAGAGGAAATTATTCTTCCTCAAAGCAAGACCACCAATGCACCAAATGGTATTAATTGTGTGAATAGAATAGTTTGTGTGAATATATGTGATGTTTGGAATAGCCAATGAATTGTTTGGTGATTGTATCCTCGTATTCATATTTTAGACGCTAGTACCGAGGAGTATCAAGAGGAGGAGGAAGTCTACTTTCAAGGAGAAGAAGACCACTTTGATCACCTCAACCACCAAGGCAAGCTATTACCAATGCAAGCTAGACTAATGCAAGTTATATTGTGGCAAGCTAATATTATTGCAAGATAATACTCTTGCAAAATGCAAAGCTCACCATGAGCAAGGCATCCCCCATTTACTTTATGCTTATGATCCTATTTCCCAGTTTTACTTTACAAGCTTTATTTACTTTTGTTTTATCAAAGTACTTTTTGAATTATGATTCACTTGATTCGTCTTGGATTTGTACAAGAGAATCACACTTAGCCTAGCAAGCTCCAAGATACTTAGCACCCCTCCTAACTAGTTGCTAGTGCTCAATATTAAAAGTGACTATTCTAGTTGGGAACTTGTGAATGGAAATGACTTTGAAAACCTTGGAATGAGGAGTCATTCTACTGAAAGATTTTGAAGGTGAATATGACTCGGTGAATGACTTGGTGAATTTTACTAAAACACCGATGGTTGGGTTCGGATGCGATACCATTCCAATTTTACAAGTACCCCCACAATACCCGAATCCGGGTAAGGCTTAGCTGGAAACTTATGTATTTTAGTATGGGTTCCCTCCGAACAAGCGTCATAGGGGTTATGCCGAGGCTGCCTCCGTACCGGTGAAGTGATATGAAATGACGTGAAATGAGGTGAATGCCCGGCCCAAGCCCTCGTGCAGCTCCCAGTGCCGACCGTCTCGTCTTCACCGGGAGGCCAAGCTCATGGGGAGAGGTGCCTATACTAGGATATGTAAATGAAAGGTTAGGATTGGTAGTTCGCGTCATCGCGTACGATAAATCAGGGCCGCTTACCCCGACGAACTATTGCAATTGTTGTGGCACAAGTGTACACCCTCTCGCAGAGTTAAACCTATTCGAATAGCCGCGTCCGCGGTTATGGACAGATTGGAAAGGCCATACTGTTCCGTCATCAGAACTTTTCCAAAAATATGAATGGTGACTTGTGACTTGAGTTTGAAAGGTGACTTTGACTTTGAATCACAACTGAGTTGTGGGAATGACACTAATGTTCCCACTTGAGTAAGTTAGGCAAATGAAGAGGTTTTGTTTACTAAAGTGTTTATGGAATAAAACTAGCTTTATGCAAATAAAACTAGAGCTTAGCAACCCCTTCCATAGTTGATAATACTTACCTTAGTATTAGTTTGCGAGTACTTTAAAGTACTCATGGCTTTGTCCCCGGCTATTCAAATGGCCGGACTATGAAGAGGAGTACCGGAACCCGAAGAAGGACAAGCAGGACGTCTACGACAACTAGGATCACTCCCGACGTCAACGGTTGCTCGTGGAATAGATGGACTACTACTACGCTACTTCGCTTCCGCTATGTGTTTTGTAATTGATCAATAGATCACCTACTATTGTAATGAGACTGGATCATGTGATCTTTTGTTGTAAGATAATTACGATGTTGTAATGAATCATGTTCTGCGATATCAATCTATTATGTCTCGCAAAAACAATATTCCTGGGATTGCGATGAATGGCATAATAGGCATCTGGACTTAAAGATCCGGGTGTTGAACAAAAGTTGGTATCAGAGCCATTGTTTGACCTTAGGAGACCCTAGTTAGAATGGACGTCTGAAAAACTTAGTTTCAAAAACCAATGAAGTGCATATTTGTGAAAACCTGTTCTTACCCTTATCCTTGAGATCCTTTTTCAAAAAGATGAGAAATCTATACTCTACTTTCTTTGCAAGCCTACATAAAATTTTGCACACCCGACTACTTCTCTAATTTACTCCTCCTCTTTGTTCACAGATGACGTACCAATGGGAGTCCTATCAGCTTGGTCCCGGAGGCGACCTAAGGTTCGAAAAGGAGTTGAAGCAACTAGTGGACTATCTAGGACACCCGTATCCCGAGTTCTTCGAATACCCCTCAAAGCTCGGTTAGGAGAACCACCTCGGTGGGACGTTTCTACCGATCTACGAAGGAAGCTTGATGCCCCGGTATGGGAAACCATATGGTTTTCCGTAACGGGAAACACTTGGAAGGAAGGACTAGTCAAAGCTATGCAAGAAGCAATTTCCCGTCTGTGTGGACAAAATGAGGACAAGATCAAGAACACTCGTTTCATCTACTACCCAAGACATGACTCCATGGGAAGACCGATGACCATGCCCCCACCCCCGGAGATGAACCACTATGTAGCACATCAGGACTTCAGGCAGTACAAAACCCGCAGGGATTTGGACAACGCCCTCGCCTCTCGCCAAGCACATCACCCGTGAAGACGAAGAATCCACCCTGAAGAGTAGTATCACCCCAGCACTTAAGTAGGTGTGAGTTGTATCAGGATCCCCCTTGTATCGTAGAGCGATGAATGGTTCTTCAAACCAACGGTGTGTTAGATTTGTAATATGTGATGCTTGGTATGAATGAAAAAGTGTTGTTGGTTTTTACCCCCGCAACACTACTCAAAATTTCAATTTGTGAACTTTTAAAAATTTAACAAAACAAACCATAGAAATTTCCCTCTTATCTTATCATCTACCTCAATGTTCAGATGGCCCCACCAACCCGCAACGCCACCCGAGATGCCATGATGCAACCGCTGCAGACGATGATGGCGGACCGAGAAGTCGAAAGAGCTGAGCGCCAAGCCAACATCGCCGCACCGCAACGTATAGCCCGGAACAATCAAGGCCAGGGAAACCACGATCACCCAGGATCGAAGCTAAAGAACTTCCAGAACACCAACCCTCCAATATTCAACAAGACTGAAGAACCCCTTGATGCTGATGACTGGCTCCAGACAATGGAGAACAACCTCGAAGTTGCGCAAGTTGAAGCCGCAGAGAAAGTGCTGTTCGCCACGCACTACTTAGCAGGACCAGCAAGAGCCTGGTGGACAAGTGCCCGTGCAATGAATGCAGGACAGATGATGACTTGGGAAGACTTCAAGCTGAAGTTTAGCAAATACCATGTGCCCCAAGGACTAATCAAGAAAATGAAAGACGAGTTCCGTGAACTCAAGTAAGGAAGGATGTCCGTGGTGGAATACCGCGACAGGTTTCTCACTCTGTCAAGGTACGCCCCAGATGAGACCGACACCAATGAGAAGAGAAAGGAAAGATTTCTGAACGGATTGCACGACGAGATGCAGACTGTGTTAGTAAACATTCCGTTCGCTGACTTAGAAGCCCTCGTGGACTCAGCCATACAGATGGAAGGGAAGCTACATCAAGCCAATGAGAACCGCAAGCGCAGAATGATGAACCAGAGTGGACCCCACCATAACCAGAAGTATCGCAATAACTCCTCTGGAGGATTCACCCCAAGATACAACAAGCCCCCTGCTCAAAATTATCGCCCCAACTACACCAACAACAACGGAGGACCCCCGAAGCCCGGAGGCAACAACAACAACAATCACAACAACAACACCCACCCCAACAGCAACAACAACAACGGTAACAACAACAACCCCAATACTACCCCGAGGACTGGAAGCAACGCTGTTACCGTCACTCCCAAAGACAATTCAACTATGAACTGCTATGAATGTGGAGTTGTGGGTCACTACTCCAATGAGTGCCCTAAGAAGCTTGCCAAGATTGCCGCCAATACCGCTGCCCCTGCTCAGCAACAGCGTCGCTTCGCAGGTAGAAGGAACCAGAACAACAACAACGGCCGTCTCTACCACATGATCGCCATCGAAGCTCGGGAAGCACCCCGGACCATGCCAAGTATGTCTTCCTGTTAATAAAATGCTCAATCTCTCTTAGGAACCTAACTTTTCTTAAAATCTCGGGACGAGATTTGTTTAAGGGGGAAGGGTTTGTAACATCCCAAAATTTCAAAACAAAACAAATGAATTTCCCTAGTTCCAAATTTTGGAACCAACAAAAACTTTTATTAAATTAAATATGATACATAATGATCTTGCTTAATTCTTGTGCTATTGCCATGTTTGCTTGTAATAGTAGTTTTGAAATGATCTTAAACCCTAAACCTCCCCCCTCTTTACACCATACTAGTTAAAATGGAATAAAAGGAAATTAAATAAGAAAAAGGCATATGTGCCTATGGCTATATTCATAAAACCTTACCCTAATCTTTTCTACTTTGCTTAGAGGTTTGGAAAACCTTCATACACCTTACCTAGTACTTATCAAACCAAATCCAAGTGGTTTCCAAAGAAAATAAAAAGAAACTAAAAATGCCATAGAGGCATATGAGAGAAAAGTGCAAATTTGTGAATTTGAGAAGATTGACCCTAGGACTTGTTGTGAATGGTTGGATCACTTCCATATATCATTCCAACACTCAACAACATCAAATGGGCCAAGAACAATCAAATCAAAAATCAAATGCCACATATGCATAGAGGCATATGTGACACATAGCCATTTCACCAAACTTTGACCTATGACTCTAAACCTTGACCAAATAAGGGGAAACCATCTCCAAACCTAATATAACACAAAATTGACCCTAACCCATGTCCAAGTAAAGCAAGATCAACAATTTACAAAAATAATAAAATTTGAACCTCACCTCTTATGTGTTATGGCCATTTTTGCAAATCTTTGAACAAAACCTTTTGAATTGGTTTCACTGGCTGGAAAATGTTTCTAAACTAATAAGAACCACATTAGAGTCAACAAAAGTCAAATCAAATGGGGAGAAATCAAATAGGGAGAAAATCCCCAAAATTCACTCACATACACTTAGCCAAAATTGCAAATCTTCAACCAAGGCCACCATTTCTTGATCTATTGTTTGTAAACTCTTATATATGATAAACAAACACATTTGCATCAAAGAAACCAAAATCAAATCAAAGCAAATCTCAAAATCAACATTACATGTGATAATGGTCATTTGGCCATTTTATAAAATGTTCCTCACTTTACCCCTCTGGCTTTGACTTTTCTTCAACCAAACTTGGTAAACCATTGCCATGTCATCCAAGACTATGTCAAGGTGAACAACTTTCATGTTGACCACCATACTTAATGTTGACTAGGTTGACCAGTATAGTTTTGACAAGAGGGGACTTTGAAACAAAGAGAAGATGATCCACTTTTTGAAAACTTGCAAAACCACACCAAATTGACCACCACCACCACCATTCCATCTCTATGAATATATGAATGAGATCCACCAAAGGAATTTTCAAAATTTGAAAACTTTTCTCTTTCGGGCAATTCACCAAACACCTTGCAGGCAGTGTATATAGTTGAGCCCATACTGATTTTTGGCTTGGACTTGGTCCAACCCTGGCCCTCCTCGGATGCTCCGGCACCTCCTCTCACCTTTCAACACCAGTGCCACCACTTGCCAGCCCTTGCCTTGGACCAGCTTGACCAGAACAACACCATGCCGGCCCTCATGTCACTCCCCATGCCCTTCCACTCTCCTCTCCCATCCAAGCCACGCCACCATGTCTCTGAGCTTGCCTGGACCTTGCTGATGCTGACCCTGCCTGCCCTTGACCAAGTTGACGTCGACATCGCCCAGGCCACGCGCGCCCAGACGCGCCCAGCACCTGCCAGGATCGGCATGGACGCGCGCCAGGACGCCCCGGAGCGCGCCAGGACATCACCTCGCCCCGTCGACTCAGCGCTCGCCTTGACCTCTCCTTGCACCTGCACGCTCACCTCGACGTCAGGAACCCAGTGGACACGCTCCCCTGACTTCGCACGCCCTGTCGCCGTCGTCACGGACGACGACTGTCCGCCACGGTACAGCACGCGCGCCTCACGCTCCTCGCTCGCTACAGACCACCGTTTTCAGTGCCTACAAGCGCGTCGTGATCCCCGTGACGTAGGGAAGAGAGCAGCATCACCGCCCACTCCTCTCCGCCACTGTGCCGTCATCGCCATGATCGACCAACCCATGCCGCGCTGCCGTCCCTCGCCCGCTATAAAAGAAGGCACCCCCCGGACGATTTCTTCACTCCACCTGCTTCTCCCCTCATCCCTGAACCTCCCTGACTCCTTCCCCTCTCCAATTAAGCCCGAGGCCACCGGAATTTCACCGGAGTCCGCCGCTACAGCAGCCAGACGAAGGCGACAACTCCGACCCCCTCGACGACCTCTCCCGACCATCATCGGCCTCGCCGTCGTCGACCAGTTCGTTTGCCCGCCTCGCCGGACTCCCTAGACGCCGGTAAGCCCCTCACCGCGACCCCTCTGCCGCCGGTAGGGTTTGGACCTCGCCGGAGCTCGTCGACGATGAGGACAAACCATGGCCGTCCGATCTCCTTAAATCCCACGGCCCCCATTCACGTACCGGTTCGGTGTTTTTAAAACAGACTGACAGTGGACCCCATTGTCAGGCGGCCCGCCCGCATCGCCAGCATAGCTGGGCCGGCCCAATTAGTTTCCCGCGCGTCTGTTTAGTTTGAATTTTTTTTATTTTAATTTAACTCAAATTTGAATTCTGGTGCTGTGTTAAAAAATGCATAAATCCAAATCTACTGAGCCAATTTCGACAAACTTTATATTTTTAGAAAGCTTAGAGTTTTCTCTATCAAATGCCACTGGATTCAAACCTAGATCTTTTGTAGAATTAAAGTAGCAAAATAAACAAGACAGGGACTTTTCTGCCTTAGAATAATTATTAAAAATCAACCCTTTTGAATTTTGAGGTGATTCCACCTCTCATAATTCACATTTCACAAACTCTAATTGTTTATGTAAAAATATGATATAGGTTCTGTGTATGATCATGGCCTAGTTTAAAGATTGGCCCTATGGCTAGTTCTAGATCATTTAATTTAGGCAAGATAATTTATTAAAATGTATGAGAGCTTCCCTCTCATTTAAATCTTGTCTCAACTAATTCAACATGAGGTAGATACCATGGTTAGCTAAATCTCATATTGAATTAGTTGATGATATTAAATCATTACTATGTGTTATTAAAATGCCTGAGGTGCACCACCTCATTTAAATTATGTTCAAAATTAGGGTTCAAATCTATGAGGTGTAGCACCTCATTTAAATCAACTTCCCAAGTGGCCTAAAGTAATGTGATGATCCTTATTGTTGGGTCTCATATATGCTCACTGGAGGATATTAAATCAAATAGGATTTAAATAGCATGAGGTATGGAACCTCATTTAAATCATTTGCTCAAATGATAAGTATGAAGAGGTTGACTGTGGTCAACCTAGGTCATATATTGTTCATGAGAGAAATTAAATCTTAATAAGATAATGAGAGGAAATTATTTCTCTAAGTAATTAAAAGTAACACCTTAATTAGTATGAGAGGAAATTATTTTTCCTAAATAAGAAAACAACACATTTACCCACTTAATAGTAATGAGTGATGCTAGTTTACTTGTGTAAATTATATGAGGTGTTTCACTTCATTTAAATCTTGTCCCAAGTACTTTCATATGAAGTGTGAACCCCTGGTCAAATACTCTCACATGAAATACTTGGAGATTTTAAATCATAATAGGCATTATTAAATGGTATGAGGTATCCCTACCTCATGTAAATCATTTTCTCAAATGATGATGATGAATGGTTGACTTAGGTCAACATAAATCCATGTGTGATGGTTGGAGAAATAAAATCTTAAAGAAGATTCAATGAGAGGAAATTATTCCTCAAGAACTATATGGAAACTATCATTTACATATAAAATGAGAGGAAATTATTCTTCCTCAAAGCAAGACCACCAATGCACCAAATGGTATTAATTGTGTGAATAGAATAGTTTGTGTGAATATATGTGATGTTTGGAATAGCCAATGAATTGTTTGGTGATTGTATCCTCGTATTTGTATTTTAGACGCTAGTACCGAGGAGTGTCAAGAGGAGGAGGAAGTCTACTTGCAAGGAGAAGAAGACCACTTTGATCACCTCAACCACCAAGGCAAGCTATTACCAATGCAAGCTAGACTAATGCAAGTTATATTGTGGCAAGCTAATATTATTGCAAGATAATACTCTTGCAAAATGCAAAGCTCACCATGAGCAAGGCATCCCCCATTTACTTTATGCTTATGATCCTATTTCCCAGTTTTACTTTACAAGCTTTATTTACTTTTGTTTTATCAAAGTACTTTTTGAATTATGATTCACTTGATTCGTCTTGGATTTGTACAAGAGAATCACACTTAGCCTAGCAAGCTCCAAGATACTTAGCACCCCTCCTAACTAGTTGCTAGTGCTCAATATTAAAAGTGACTATTCTAGTTGGGAACTTGTGAATGGAAATGACTTTGAAAACCTTGGAATGAGGAGTCATTCTACTGAAAGATTTTGAAGGTGAATATGACTGGTGAATGACTTGGTGAATTTTACTAAAACACTGATGGTTGGGTTCGGATGCGATACCATTCCAATTTTACAAGTACCCCCACAATACCTGAATCTGGGTAAGGCTTAGCTGGAAACTTATGTATTTTAGTATGGGTTCCCTCTGAACAAGCGTCATAGGGGTTATGCCGAGGCTGCCTCCGTACTGGTGAAGTGATATGAAATGACGTGAAATGAGGTGAATGCCCGGCCCAAGCCCTGTGCAGTTCCCAGGCTGACTGTCTGTCTTCACTGGGAGGCCAAGCTCATGGGGAGAGGTGCCTATACTAGGATATGTAAATGAAAGGTTAGGATTGGTAGTTCGCGTACTGCGTACGATAAATCAGGGCCGCTTACCCCGACGAACTATTGCAATTGTTGTGGCACAAGTGTACACCCTCTGCAGAGTTAAACCTATTCGAATAGCCGCGTCCGCGGTTATGGACAGTTGGAAAGGCCATACTGTTCCGTCATCAGAACTTTTCCAAAAATATGAATGGTGACTTGTGACTTGAGTTTGAAAGGTGACTTTGACTTTGAATCACAACTGAGTTGTGGGAATGACACTAATGTTCCCACTTGAGTAAGTTAGGCAAATGAAGAGGTTTTGTTTACTAAAGTGTTTATGGAATAAAACTAGCTTTATGCAAATAAAACTAGAGCTTAGCAACCCCTTCCATAGTTGATAATACTTACCTTAGTATTAGTTTGCGAGTACTTTAAAGTACTCATGGCTTTGTCCCTGGCTATTCAAATGGCCAGACTATGAAGAGGAGTACCAGAACCCAGAAGAAGGACAGCAGGACGTCTACGACAACTAGGATCACTCCTGACGTCAACAGTTGCCTGTGGAATAGATGGACTACTACTACGCTACTTCGCTTCCGCTATGTGTTTTGTAATTGATCAATAGATCACCTACTATTGTAATGAGACTGGATCATGTGATCTTTTGTTGTAAGATAATTACGATGTTGTAATGAATCATGTTCTGCGATATCAATCTATTATGTCTCGCAAAAACAATATTCCTGGGATTGCGATGAATGGCATAATAGGCATCTGGACTTAAAGATCCGGGTGTTGACAGCTAATTCGCGGTCACCCGCTATGAAAGGTACTAGGAGAAGGAAAGACCTGTTTCGGCGCGCCGTCCGGATGCCAAGGAGTGCCGAGCGACAGGAGAAGGAGGGAAAAGGCCGGTGGCAACAAGAGCATAGGTGAGAGAGTGTTTGTGTGTTCTTGACCTGGAAAAGGCGAGAGGAAAACATTCCGGGCCAAACACCCCGTGATGTCTAGCTCAAGACCGGTTCATTCGGAAGTGGGCTTCCTAGGCTAAGAAAGTTGACCTCAATATTCGGCTCGAATGTATAGCATCAACACCTAACACATCAAAACAATCGGAATACGGGATATTCAGGCTCGAACAATGCGAATGTGTAAAACCGGGCACGGATGCAAACATCGAAACACACTATCATAACCGAACTATAGCAAATTATAAACGGAGAAACAAACAAACGTATATAAGGTGTAAACTAAGACGAAACACACAATATAGTAACCGAGATGTCCTGTCTAGTTCATCTTTCAGTAGATCGTAAGCAATAAGACACAGGAGGTTAATAAAGTTAGTCATTGATGTGGATCGTGGAAGCGTAAGAGCATCTCCAACAGAGGCTCTAAAATTTGACGTTGTAAAAGTCGTTTACGGCGCGCTTCATCCGGATACAGCGCGCGAAACCGACCCGAGCTTCAGCGAGAGGCTCTATTTTACAGCGCGACTAAAAAGCTAAAAACGAGCCCTTCGCCGTAGGCTGTAAAATAGAGCTCCACAAACAGGTTTCTTCAACATA
>NC_061509.1:218469905-218527661 GCF_022539505.1 Lolium rigidum
ATTCAACCCGGTAAGGATTGGATCTCTCGTGCATAATGTGCTAGTCCCCGGATCGACTCGCTAGCACACACGAGTTCGATGAATAAACAGAATAGCAAATGCGTCATTTATTACAATGTATGATCCGGAATATATTTATTACAACTTGCATAGCTCATGGCTAGCTCAAATAATAGAGTTCAAAGCGGAAAACAAATAACTTCAAAGAGCTCCATCACGCCACAGGCGAACATGTTGAGTGGAAGCTCGCGACCTAAAAGCGATACCTTACTCGTCCTCGGAGTAACCTCGCAACATAAAACGTTGCAGCCACGCGAGGTCAATACATTTGGAATTGTATTGGCAAATGTCACTATTTGGTGGATATATATAATGGCGCCTAACAACTACGTGCTCATTTGGCATGTGGAGTTTATGCTCATTTGCGGAAAGCAATATTTTCCCTATCTTTTATAAATCATTTTATTTCTTTAGAAACATCGTTTAAAAACATATTAGCACAACCCATGCTGCAGCAAGACAGTCGGCTTCATATGTTCCTAAACATCTATGGACATGCTAGCATAGACCCATGTAGACACAAGCCAGCCTAGCTTTGCATGCTCCTAAACCCATTGTTTGTCCCATCAAGTTTTATTAAGAAATTGGAATGCTGAGATCTTCCAAACAGTAACATGCCTAGTTGCTCATAGTTGTCCGTAACCGGGGACACGGCTAAGTACTTAGTTTGACACTCTCGAGAGGATTGTACACTTTACCCACATGACCTAGTCAGCCCCTTTTACCATGATGCTCAATTTGCTCAAATGGTCGGGAAAAGACTGAGTCGAGACCGTTTTCAGAAGTAGGACCCCAAGCCATCTGGACGGACCCATGCCAACCTACACATCTTACATCCGCTAGTCACGTCAGGTCGGGTTCCTACAACTTACTTAGTCAAGTCAGAGCCCATATGACATGCGGCTGTACACGGAAGCTACTAAACAAGAAACCTGTCCAATCTCTTTGATCCCTGGGCGGCAATCCCCACCATTGTTCACCGTGCAGACGCTCCCGTCTTACCAATCCGCCCGGTGTTTCATTATTTAGGTTGTTTTCATTATATCAAACATATACTTTTATTCATCTAAACTTATCATGATAACCCAATCCACGCATCTAAGATAGCATTGCTAAGCAAACAACAATACGGTGGCGACAAAAGAATCAAGTGTTGAACATGTGGTTGTTCTAATAGGTGTTCATAGCATAGCAATATATATTTTTAAAACAATCCTACACATGGATAGCTACTGAAAATAACTACAAAGTGCATAGAAAAATAGTAGGACAGAACGGTGTGTGACACTTGCCTTGGTTATTGATCAAACAGTCCTGACAGTCGCACTCGTTACAGTCCGGACAATCTACAGACAAACAAGCAACATACCATGAACACGGCGTGTACATGGATATGCACAAACAATAAAACATGGATGCTATATGCATATATGTATGCGTATGATGCCATGGTCCAGTTTTATTTTTACTAAAACCGTTGCATTTTCTTTCCTCGCATAAGATAGATTAAATACAACGAACATTTTTAAAACAGTAGCAAAATATAGGTTCTAATGCTACTGGATAAAGGGTATCATTTTCCAGCATTAGCAAAAGGAATTGCTCGAAAGTAATTTGTAGAACTTATTTTATAGCCGAAACAAAATATTTACAAACCTGTAATTTCTGGAAAAACTACACGTGGAAATATGACATACAATGAATCTATCACAATGTACGCAGTCTACTGATTCCAACGATATATTATACGCTAAAATCCGAGTTACGAAACTATTTATATGAATTTTACGAGATTAATTATTTATCAGAACGATAACAATGATGCTCGAAAAGTTGTCAGAAAAAGTTACTCGGATGGAGAAACTTCCTACACAAAAGTTATAGGGGATTGATTTACAAACTCAATGCAAGAAACGTTACCTAAAACCGAGTTCCAGATTTATAGATACGGATTTTTAAAGTTCTTTGACATGAACTAGCTAGCATAATCTGCACCTATAGATAGATCGATCCTGTGCATGGAGATTGATCACGTACCGATCGGGTCGCGCGTATACCGTGCGTTGCTGCAGTCGACGCCGTGCGGCGGCGATTTGGTTGCTGTGTGCGTGCGATGGGATGCAATTAGAAGCTGGTTTGATGGCGATCTGCGCGCCTGGCTAAGGGCAGGGCGTCGGCTGCGTGGGCGATGCGTGCGGCTGCGTGCGGGCAGGAGCAAAGAGGCGGCGGCTGGCGATCTGTGCGTGGAGGCGATCGATCTATCTGGAGCTGGGTGGGATCGGGACCTTTTATAGGCGCCCAGGTGCATGAAGATGGGCCGCGTTGCGGCGCTCGTGGGCGGCCGGGCGAACGCGGGCGGCTGGGCCGGCACGGCCTGGTCGCCTCCCTTTTTTGGAAACAATACCTTTTTGGCCTCAAATAAAAATCGGAAAAATATAAATAAATATTCGTTGGAATCGGTGTAAAATATACTTTGATTTGAGACCACTTTTGGAACAAAAGTAAAAACTTTATAAAACAAAAATTTGGCGTACATGCCTATGTGGCTATAGTGCCCCTTTAGGTTTAGGGTTTAAATCGATTTTTCGAAGATCGTACAAATGCAAAGATATTATGATGATGATGAATGCCATGCATAAATTTTAAATTTTTAAAAAATTTGGGATGTTACAAACCTAACCCCTTAAGATGAATCTCGCCCTCGAGATTCGGAGTGGCTAGCAAATAGGTGTGGGTGGTCTTCTCGAAGATCATCCTCTCGTTCCCAAGTGGCTTCCTCCTTGGAATGATGATCCCACTGAACCTTGCAAAACCTGATTGTCTTGGTACGAGTAAACCTCTCCGCTGTGTCCAGAATCTTGATAGGTTTCTCCTCATATGTGAGATCACTTTCTAGTTGAACCTCATCCAACGGAACTGTATCTCTTAGCGGTGTATCCGCCATCTCCGGGTGACACTTCTTTAATTGGGACACATGGAACACATTATGTACTCGCTGCTAATGCCTCGGGCAACTCTAACTCATAAGCTACCTCTCCCTTGCGAGCAAGGATTTTATAGGGTCCAATGAATCGCGGTGCCAATTTTCCCTTAATACCAAACCTCTTAACTCCACGTAGCGGTGAAACTCTAAGATACGCTCTATCTCCTATCTCATATGTCACCTCTCTACGCTTAGAATCCGCATAACTCTTCTGTCTTGATTGTGCTACTTTCAGCCTGTCACGAATAAGTCGAACCTTCTCTTCAGCTTCCTTGATCAAGTCGGGTCCAAATAAACTGCGCTCTCCAACTCCATCCCATAACAACGGTGTTCTACACTTCCTGCCATACAGTGCTTCGAATGGAGCCATCTCAATGCTAGATTGATAGCTATTGTTATAGGAGAACTCGGCATATGGTAGATTCTCATCCCAACCAGATCCATAATCTAGAGCACAGGCTCTCAACATGTCCTCTAATACTTGGTTTACTCTTTCGATCCGCCCATCGGCTTGTGGGTGAAATGCTGTACTAAACTCCAATCTAGTACCTAATGATTCATGCAATTGGCGCCAAAAGTGAGAAGTGAATTGAGTACCTCTATCGAAACAATTTCCTTCGAACTCCATGTGAACACACAATCTTGCTCATATAAATTTTGGCTAATTTGGCACTTGTGTATGTGGTCTTCACGGGTATGAAGTGAGCTACTTTGGTCAAATGATCAACAACAACCCAAATTGAATCATACCCAGATCTAGTCTTGGGTAATCCCGTGATGAAATCCATTCCAATCTTGTCCCACTTCCAATCAGGTATGGGCAATGGTTGTAGCAATCCTGCTGGTTTCTGATGTTCAGCTTTTACTCTACTACACACATCACATAGGGCAATATACTCCGCAATTTCTCTCTTCATATTAGACCACCAAAATCTATCTCGCAAGTCCATGTACATCTTAGTATTACCCGGATGAATAGAATACGGAGAATCATGAGCTTCCTGTAGTATCAGCTTTCTAATCTCAGGGTCATTGGGCACACATAAACGCTTCCCAAACCATAGTGTTCCTTGTTCATCCAAACGGAAACCTTCCGCTTTTCCCTTGCTCATGTTCCCTTTTATTTCTTCCATCCCACTGTCTCCTTTCTGGGCTTCTCTGATTCTATCAAACAGAGTTGGCATCACTTCCATTGATGCTAAATATCCTTGTGGCACTATTTCCAGCCTGAGATCCTTGAATTGTTCACACAAATCCAAAGGTATCTCTCCTGCGGTTATACCATTCACATAAACCTTACGGCTAAGTGCATCAGCTACAACATTTGCTTTTCCCGGGTGGTATTGCAAATTCATATCATAATCCTTTATGAGTTCCAACCATCTCCTTTGTCTCATATTCAACTCCTTCTGAGTGAATATATACTTTAGACTTTTATGGTCGGTGTACACATCACAATGCTTCCCCATCAGATAATGTCTCCACACCTTGAGTGCGTGCACGACTGATGCTAGCTCCAAGTCATGGGTAGGATAATTCCTTTCATGATGCTTAAGTTGGCGTGAGGCATATGATACTACTCTCCCATCTTGCATCAATACACTACCAAGTCCTTGACGAGAGGCATCACAATAAACTTGGAAATCCTTCTGGATATCGAGCAAACACGAAACAGGTGCACTTACAAGGCGTTGCTTCAATTCCCGAAAGCTGGCTTCACAAGCATCGGTCCAAATGAACTTCTTCTCCTTCTTCAATAATTCAGTCATTGGCCTAGCAATCTTGGAAAAGTTCTCTATGAATCTCCGATAATATCCTGCAAGTCCTAAGAAGCTTCGGATATCTCCTCGCATTTTTAGGTGTCTCCCATTCAGTCACGGATGCTACCTTGCTTGGATCCACCGCGACACCTTCTGCTGAAATTATATGTCCAAGAAATCCCACTTTGTTTAACCAAAACTCGCATTTGCTAAATTTAGCATACAACTTGTGTTCCCTAAGTTTCTCCATGATCAAACGCAAATGCTTCTCATGCTCATCTTCATCTTTAGAGTATATCAATATATCATCAATGAATACCACTACGAATTTATCCAAGTACTCCATGAATACCTTGTTCATCATGGTCATAAAATATGCTGGAGCATTTGTTAGTCCAAAAGGCATAACTGGTATACTCATATAAACCATACCTAGTAGTGAACGCAGCCTTAGGTATATCCTCGCTCTCGAATCTTCAATTGGAAATAACCCGATCGAAGATCGATCTTAGAGAACACCTTTGCTCCTTTCAATTGGTCAAACAAGTCATTGATATTGGGCAACGGGTACTTATTCTTAATGGTCACCTCATTGAGAGAGCGGAAATCCATAACTAGTCTCTTAGTAGAATCCTTCTTCTCCACAAATAAAACAGGCGCTCCCGGGATGATGAACTAGGCCGAATAAAACCCTTTTGCAGCTTGCTCCCTAAGCTGTTTCTTAAGTTCCTTTAATTCCTCTACATCCATCTTATACGGCCTCTTAGCTATAGGTCCAGTTCCAGGCATTAATTCA
Organism: Lolium rigidum; assembly: GCF_022539505.1. Taxonomy (NCBI): domain Eukaryota; kingdom Viridiplantae; phylum Streptophyta; class Magnoliopsida; order Poales; family Poaceae; genus Lolium; species Lolium rigidum. Next base: position 218,475,505 of record NC_061509.1, read on the forward strand.
ATGAGAAACTCAACATCTCTATCAGGTGGCATTCCTGGCAATTCCCCTGGGAACACATCCGGATACTCTCTCACTATAAGAACATCCTCTATGCTAACCCCCTTAAGAGAATTAACCTTGGTACCTCTAAGTTCAAAGGTTGATTTGAAACGGATGCGTTTCATCTCCGGGGTTGTAAGCATTATTGATCTCTTAGCACATTCTATAACAGCTTCATATTCAGTCATCCAATCCATTCCTAGGATAACATCTAAGCCTTGTGACTCCAAAACAACTAGGCTAGTGGGAAAACTATGTGCTCCAATTTGTAAGATTAAACGACGACACCCAAAGGTTGCTACCAATTCTCCACCGGGAGAACTAATTCTGATGGGTGTGTTGATGGTTTCAGTAGGTATTCTATTTCTATCCACAAATACCCTTGATATGAATGAATGTGATGCACCAGTATCAAATAGTACGAGTGCTGAAAAATTGTTGAGCAAGAACGTACCGATCACTGCATCGAGTTCATCATAAACTTCCTCCACATTGACATGATTAACATGCCCCTTCCGGAATGGGTTCGGCTTGTTCCCGTCATTCTTGTTCTTCTCGTGGCGGTCTCTTGAATAATGCCCCGTCTTCTTGCAATTGAAGCACTCCACCTTGCTAATATCCCTCTCGAGTGAAATCACTCGTTGCGGTTCTGGTCATTACCTCTTCCAGAATTGTGATGGTTGTGACTCTTGTGGCCATTATGGTGGCGGCCATTTCCTCCATGGTTGCTGTGTCCGTTGCTTCCATGTTTATGGTGTCCAGAATTTCCATTCCCATCATTGAATGAACGTGTCTTCTGTTGCGGCCCTGAGTTGTAGTTGTTGTGCTTCCTCTTGCGGTTCTCGCCTTGCTTCTTCTTTCCCTCAAGGATTCTAGCCTTGTCCATCGGTGTCCGGAAATCGGGAACATGAACCACCGACAGCTTGAACAGCAAGCTCATCATTCAAGCCATCCAGGAATCTCTCTTTCCTCTTTGCATCGAGTATCCACATCTTCCGCGCATAGCGTGCCAAATTGCTGAAATCCTCTATGTAGTCAGACACTGTGCGGTAGTTCTGTCGCAGGTTGCGGAACTCCCTTCTCTTCAAGCTCATAACTCCAGATGAAACATGAGCTGTGCGAAAACCCTCTTGGAACATCTCCCAGGTGATGCCATCAATAGGATGGGTTATCTGGAAATTGTCCCACCAAGAGGCTGCGGGTCCTTCAAGCAAGTGAGCAGCAAATCTCACCTTCTCCTCATCGGTACATCCCACAGTTACTAGATCTTTACTCACAGAACGCAGCCAATCGAGAGCTATCATTGGCTCGGGTGCACTAGAGAACTTGGCAGGCCTCAACCTCAGAAACCTTGTGAGCATGTCCACATGTGGAGGTGGATTGTTGTTATTATTGTTGTTCTGGTTTTGATTGTTGTTCGCCATGAACTGAGTCATCACTTGCATCAACTGTGTCTGTGCTGCCAACATCTGTTGCATATCATTATTGTTGTTGCCAGTGTCATTGTTGTTGTTGTTGTTGTTGCCGGTGCGTGCACGTCGAGGTGGCATCTGTTTGGGTCAGCATAGATGAGTTTTAGATAGATAGAACTACAGGGAAAAGACTACCCATACTAATCACAACATGGCAGCAAGCATTCACACCAAACATATCACACAACAATCAAACAAGACATCCCTATAACAAAGACAGAATCTGTCCAGAATTTTACTACTGTGAAAACGTATTTTACAGAGGCACTTAAATACGTCAGAAAAATTAGCCAATTTTTCTGCATGTCCAGGAACGAATTCTGCACCTAACCTGAATTTTTCGTGATTTTTGGAGTTACCAGTAAAACATGAAAAATCGCGTGGTAAACAACAACATCTAGAAAACTGCACCTCATTCAATTCAACATTTTATGGAAAACGCTTTTAATATTATAAATTCTCACGAAAATTCCTAACAATTTGAAGATCAAAGAATATCGGACCCAAAGAAATATCTTGGCCATACCACAAGGCGATATGGTCAATACCCTAACTATCACAAATATCGATTTCCTAACGAAGAACTAACGGCGGGCACATCCTAGTTAAACTTTGAAGAGTTTGAGGAGTTCGGGACTCTCGTACACTTGCGCTTCTTCGAGCGATTGTTCATTGCAGGTCGCACATCCTCCCTTAGGATCTTCCTCGTCATCGGAAATAATGTAGGACACCTCCTCGGGGTCCTCTTCATCTTCAGCGTTTGCACCACCTTTGATTCCATCACCATCCTCATCATCTTGTTCATATTTTCGAACCAGTAATCCAATAGAGGTTTTGACTCATTAACTAAAGTGGGTAATGAACATCTACTGTTTTGAATAGAGAAGAGTGAGAAAAATGATAGATATAGAATTATGAGAAATGAAGAGCGAGAAGATAGAAGAGAAAATTAAATAAGTTTTCAGTTCCTATGGTCATCCTAATCTACTCCATTTTCTAAGGTCACGAACCTACAGTCAACACAATGCTCTGATACCATCTGAACGCGATTCAACCCGGTAAGGATTGGATCTCTGTGCATAATGTGCTAGTCCCTGGATCGACTCGCTAGCACACACAGTTCGATGAATAAACAGAATAGCAAATGCGTCATTTATTACAATGTATGATCCAGAATATATTTATTACAACTTGCATAGCTCATGGCTAGCTCAAATAATAGAGTTCAAAGCGGAAAACAAATAACTTCAAAGAGCTCCATCACGCCACAGGCGAACATGTTGAGTGGAAGCTCGCGACCTAAAAGCGATACCTTACTCGTCCTCGGAGTAACCTGCAACATAAAACGTTGCAGCCACGCAGGGTCAATACATTTGGAATTGTATTGGCAAATGTCACTATTTGGTGGATATATATAATGGCGCCTAACAACTACGTGCTCATTTGGCATGTGGAGTTTATGCTCATTTGCGGAAAGCAATATTTTCCCTATCTTTTATAAATCATTTTATTTCTTTAGAAACATCGTTTAAAAACATATTAGCACAACCCATGCTGCAGCAAGACAGTCGGCTTCATATGTTCCTAAACATCTATGGACATGCTAGCATAGACCCATGTAGACACAAGCCAGCCTAGCTTTGCATGCTCCTAAACCCATTGTTTGTCCCATCAAGTTTTATTAAGAAATTGGAATGCTGAGATCTTCCAAACAGTAACATGCCTAGTTGCTCATAGTTGTCCGTAACCGGGACACGGCTAAGTACTTAGTTTGACACTCTCGAGAGGATTGTACACTTTACCCACATGACCTAGTCAGCCCCTTTTACCATGATGCTCAATTTGCTCAAATGGTCGGGAAAAGACCGAGTCGAGACCGTTTTCGAAGTAGGACCCCAAGCCATCCGGACGGACCCATGCCAACCTACACAGCCTACATCCGCTAGTCACGTCAGGTCGGGTTCCTACAACTTACTTAGTCAAGTCGAGCCCATATGACATGCGGCTGTACACGGAAGCTACTAAACAAGAAACCTGTCCAATCTCTTTGATCCCCGGGCGGCAATCCCCACCATTGTTCACCGTGCGTACGCTCCCGTCTTACCAATCCGCCCAGTGTGTTTCATTATTTAGGTTGTTTTCATTATATCAAACATATACTTTTATTCATCTAAACTTATCATGATAACCCAATCCACGCATCTAAGATAGCATTGCTAAGCAAACAACAATACGGTGGCGACAAAAGAATCAAGTGTTGAACATGTGGTTGTTCTAATAGGTGTTCATAGCATAGCAATATATATTTTTAAAACAATCCTACACATGGATAGCTACTGAAAATAACTACAAAGTGCATAGAAAAATAGTAGGACAGAACGGTGTGTGACACTTGCCTTGGTTATTGATCAAACAGATCCTGACAGTCGCACTCGTTACAGTCCGGACAATCTACAGACAAACAAGCAACATACCATGAACACGGCGTGTACATGGATATGCACAAACAATAAAACATGGATGCTATATGCATATATGTATGCGTATGATGCCATGGTCCAGTTTTATTTTTACTAAAACCGTTGCATTTTCTTTCCTCGCATAAGATAGATTAAATACAACGAACATTTTTAAAACAGTAGCAAAATATAGGTTCTAATGCTACTGGATAAAGGGTATCATTTTCCAGCATTAGCAAAAGGAATTGCTCGAAAGTAATTTGTAGAACTTATTTTATAGCTGAAACAAAATATTTACAAACCTGTAATTTCTGGAAAAACTACACGTGGAAATATGACATACAATGAATCTATCACAATGTACGCAGTCTACTGATTCCAACGATATATTATACGCTAAAATCCGAGTTACGAAACTATTTATATGAATTTTACGAGATTAATTATTTATCGAACGATAACAATGATGCTCGAAAAGTTGTCGGAAAAAGTTACTCGGATGGAGAAACTTCCTACACAAAAGTTATAGGGGATTGATTTACAAACTCAATGCAAGAAACGTTACCTAAAACCGAGTTCCAGATTTATAGATACGGATTTTTAAAGTTCTTTGACATGAACTAGCTAGCATAATCTGCACCTATAGATAGATCGATCCTGTGCATGGAGATTGATCACGTACCGATCGGGTCGCGCGTATACCGTGCGTTGCTGCAGTCGACGCCGTGCGGCGGCGATTTGGTTGCTGTGTGCGTGCGATGGGATGCAATTAGAAGCTGGTTTGATGGCGATCTGCGCGCCTGGCTAAGGGCAGGGCGTCGGCTGCGTGGGCGATGCGTGCGGCTGCGTGCGGGCAGGAGCAAAGAGGCGGCGGCTGGCGATCTGTGCGTGGAGGCGATCGATCTATCTGGAGCTGGGTGGGATCGGGACCTTTATAGGCGCCCAGGTGCATGAAGATGGGCCGCGTTGCGGCGCTCGTGGGCGGCCGGGCGAACGCGGGCGGCTGGGCCGGCACGGCCTGGTCGCCTCCTTTTTTGGAAACAATACCTTTTTGGCCTCAAATAAAAATCGGAAAAATATAAATAAATATTCGTTGGAATCGGTGTAAAATATACTTTGATTTGAGACCACTTTTGGAACAAAAGTAAAAACTTTATAAAACAAAAATTTGGCGTACATGCCTATGTGGCTATAGTGCCCCTTTAGGTTTAGGGTTTAAATCGATTTTTCGAAGATCGTACAAATGCAAAGATATTATGATGATGATGAATGCCATGCATAAATTTTAAATTTTTAAAAAAATTTGGGATGTTACATATGGGAGAGACACCTCTAGTGAACTGTGGACCCCGGTCCAATTCTCTTTACTGAAATACAATCTACTGCAATACTTGTTTCTACTGTTTTCTCTGCAAACAATTATCTTCCACACAATACGGTTAATCCTTTGTTACAGCAAGCCGGTGAGATTGACAACCTCACTGTTTCGTTGGGGCAAAGTAGTTTGGTTGTGTTGTGCAGGTTCCACGTTGGCGCCGGAATCTCTGGTGTTGCGCCGCACTACATCCCGCCGCCATCAACCTTCAACGTGCTTCTTGGCTCCTCCCGGTTCGATAAACCTTGGTTTCTTTCTGAGGGAAAACTTGCTGCTGTGCGCATCATACCTTCCTCTTGGGGTTGCCCAACGAACGTGTGAAATACACGCCATCAAGCTCTTTTTCTGGCGCCGTTGCCGGGGATCGAAGAAAAGTTACACCACAAAGATTTTCAACTCCCACGTCAACAGGAAGTAAAACCCAAATTTATTGATTCGACACAAGGGGAACCGAATAATATTTATAAGCTTTAACAGATGAGTTGTCAATTCACCTGCACCTGAAAATAGACTTGCTCGCAACAGTTTATCAGTAGTAACAGTTTTATAGCAGTGGTAGTACTGAAGTAATAGCAGTAATAAAATAAAAACAACAATAGCGATGATTGTAGTAGACAGCAGGATTAAAATATTGTAGGCACAGGGGTGGATGAACGGGCGCTGCATGAATAAGATAATTCATATAATAAGCAAGACGTGAGCGTTGCAAGTAATAATTATAAAACCATCCTAGTATAAAATAACCATAGGCGTGTGTTCCTATTTAGTCGTGCGTGCTCACAATGAGAAACTTGCACGATATCTTTTATCCTACCAGCCCGTTGCAGCGGGGCCTCAAGGGAAACTACTCGTAATTAAGGTATTCCTTTTAATAGAGTACCGGAGCAAACACACGTGATCCTCACATCATAGCCATCCCCTCCGGTTATCGTAATTATTGTCACTTTGGGGCTTCGGGTTCAAGCAACGATATGTGTATACAACTTCCAGGTACGATAAAAACAATAATTATCCTCACGACTCAATAACATGTTCAGATCTGAGATCGTGGAACTTGGGCCCAAAGTGACAAGCATTAAGCATAACAAGTTGTAACAATGTCAAAAATACTAACAACGGATACTAGGCAATATGCACATAATAATCTTATAGCTATTACACGAACAATCTCATCCAATCCCTACCATCCCCTATAGCCTACAGCGGGGAATTACTCACACATGAATGGGGGAATCATGGATGGTTGATGTAGAGGCGTCGGTGATGGCGATGGCGACGATCTTCTACAATTCCCCGTCCCGGCAGGGTGCCAGAACGGAGTTTCTGGTCCCGGAATGGGGTTTCTGGTGGCGGCGGAGCAGCGGAAATCTTTCGGGAAAAACGTCGAACCCCTGGTTGTTTTTAGGGTCGAAGGCTTAATATAGTCCGGAGGAGAGGCCAAGGGGGTGGCCGAGGCGGCCAGACCACACCTAGGCGCCCACGCCTAGGGTAGGTGTGGGTCCCTCGTGGCCCCCCTCCGTCTCGTCTTCTGGCTCCGTGAGTCTTCGGGTGAAATATGAGTTTTGCGATATTTTCTGAGAATTTTCCTGAAAGTTGGATTTCTGCACAAAAACGAGACACCAGAGCAATTCTGCTGAAAACATCGTCAGTCTGTGTTAGTTGTATTCAAAACACACAAGATAGAGGGCAAAGAACAGCAAAAGTGTTCGGGAAAGTCGATACGTTTTGGACGTATCAGTCCCCTCCGCTGATTCATAGCACAAATTGAGGATGCTCCCATGGCGGTGTGTGATCTTCTAGGCATCGCCACGCCTCCTAACGCGTATCGACCTCGCTCTACCCCGACCTTCCACCGTTGCCGTCATTGCGGAAGCGCGCGTGGGGAACATGGGTGGCGAAAATCACCGACCACAAAACCCTCGGGCGCCACTGGATCGGCATGTCCCATTCGGCAGCTCACGTGGTGAAGGCCTATATATCACGTCGGTGTGCCTCCATCGAGCTGATGCGAAGCTCAACATCGAGTTTGGGGAGCCATGGTCAGACGATGTTCCGGTCATTGCCTTTCATGTGATCCCACCACGAAATGCGGGAGGACTAGGAAGCTCACGAGTGACTCGGGGTGGAGCGGGCCAATAAGAACGCCGCGGTCCATTCCGGCGCCCTCTGCGTGGTAGTCGACGGCGCCATGTTCGCCCACTCCATAAAGTATTGTACACCCACTCGACACTTCCGACAGCTTACTTTTCATTTCGTACCCTTCCACTATTGGTCGGGACCTGCGCACGGACTCCTCAACCTTGACAGAACTTTCCTCCTCTAAAAAAAAATTACTGCCGCGGCTATCGATTCAGCTTTGTCTTCTGTCCAGTTCTAGGCACTCCTAGCGCGCCCGCTCGGTAGTTTAATGGCGTGTACTGATCTACTCTGCCTCCGGATTTAGTATAGGCAGGCTCGTAGATCCAACCTGTACAGCCTGCAGCTGCAGGTACATATGTACTGTGGCGGTGCACGATGCGTGCACACCGACCTGTCCACTTGCCAGTGACAGGAGAGCCGGCCCATGTGTGTGTTCCCATCCCAAGCCTGCATGTGTCAAATCAAAACTCAGGCTCAATGACCCAAAAAATCATGTAACAAACAGATCCAAAAGAAAGAAAAATATTAGCAGCTACATCATCCCAGCCCCTGCATTAATGGTGTGCTCGGTTTTCGGATGGGGTGAAACGGAATGGAACCGTTCCGCACCCGGAGCCCGTTCATCCGTTCGGTTGCAAACTGGAATGGAATGAAGTGGTTCCTCCAAATGGAATATTCCCTCTAGATCCGGAATGAAGTGGTTCCTCCGATTCGGCCGGACGAAGTGGAACGGGTGACTGTCACACGCTGATTAATTAAGTTTAGCAATAATTAACCAAGTTTAGCAATAATTAATCAAGTTTAGCACTACTTAATCAAGTTTAGCAGATAATTAATCGAGTTTAGAATAATTAATCGGGTGATTATCTCACCCATTCCATTCCATTCCATTCTCATCCCATTCCAAAACCGAACACGGGGATGGAACCGTTCCGTGACAATTTTTTGTCCAAACCGAACAAAGGGATGGAACGGTTCCGTGCCAGTGGAATGGAATGGTTCCATTCCATTCCACCCATCCCCAAACCGAACACACCCTAAGGCATCTCCAGCGGCGCGACGCAAACGGACGCTGAGCGACCGTTTGCGTGGAAATGCGTCTGGCACCACCTCCAGCGGGGCGACGCAAAGTGACTGGGCCGTCCGCGGAGACGCAAACCTGGCCCAAATATGCGCCAGGTTTGCGTCTCCGCTGACGCAGCTTCCCCACGGGCCCTCATGGCAGCGACCCAGGTTCGATCGGCCTCGAATTCACAACGCACGCCGGTGTGGCAACCGCGCGGATCAACCGCCGCAATGGAGCGCCGAACCGCCGCGGAAGAGCAACCGTCGGCCTCTTCGTTATATGCGCCGCTGTTAATCCCCGTACATTATAACCCCCGCGTCTACGGTAATTCAAGTTCAACCTCCTCTTGTTCTTCTTCTCCAACACCGGCACGCCATGAGCGACTACACGCTGCCGTCCGACTCGGAGAGCGAGGGCAAGTCGCCCGGATTTCTGCATTGGTGGGAATCCCCTGCGACGCCAAGCGATCCGGGCTCCACGCCCAGCGACCCTACCTCCACGTCGAGTGAGGAGGAGGAGGACGGAGGCGGCAATGGCAGCGAAGGCCATGCGGAGGACGGAGGCGGCGCTGCCAGCAACGCCGAGGACGAGGAGGAGGGCCAGGAGGAGGAGGAGGAGGAGGAGGAGGAGGAGGAATCCGACACCAAGTTCGCCCGGTTGGAGGCGCAGGAGGCGGCGGACGACAAGGCGGCGGCAAGGAAGAAGTCCAGGGCCCGGGCAAGGGCGCGGGCGGCGCGTCGTCGTCCGTTCACCGACGACGACGATGAAGACGCCATTTCTTCCAGTTTCAACTCCTCGACGGGCGCGTCGTCCTCCAGTTCCGACGAGGAGGTGACAAGCAAGAGGCGCAGGAGTTTCGACGACGAGGCAGGGCCTTCTAACAAGAAGGCCAAAAAATAGTTTTAGTTTATATGTTTTTAAATTTGTTCTTCTTTGTATGTTAAATATGTTTGAATCTAGTCGATTGAAGTATCCGGTTAATTGTTTAGGCTATAATCTATTCGATTGGAGCAACATGACATCATTAAGTACTACTTTTTCGCGTTTAAACTTTATCATTCAACAAAATTGAAAATAAGTAGCACCAAAAAAACACTTGCATGTCCAAAATTCGTCGGACCGCTGGAGGTAGCCCCCGACGCAAACGGACATTTCGCCCCTGCTGGTCATTTTGGCGTCCGCCAGGCGACGCAAACGGACACCAGCGGACAATTTGGGCGTCCGAAATGCGTCGCGCCGCTGGAGATGCCCTTAAGGGCATCTCCACTTGGGCCACCTAAATGGTTTGGCGTTACCGGAAAGGTTTCGCGTAAACTAGCAGAATGGACATCTCCAATGGGGCGACCTATTTCGGACGCGAAAATGTCCGTGCACGTCCGTTTGCGTCGGCTAAAATGATTAAAATCGACCGCGCGTCTGTTTGCGTCGGGGTAGCTTCAGCGGCACGACACATTTTTTCGATTTTGCATTTTTTAAACATAAAAACATAATTTACATAGTACAAGAAAGGAAAATAAAAATCCTAACAATGCGCCTACTGTTTTCGTCGTCGCTGTCGATCACGACCAGCTCCGGTATGATACGTCTCCAACGTATCTATAATTTCTTATGTTCCATGCTACTTTTATGATGATGCACATATGTTTTATACACACTTTACATCATTTATATGCATTTTCCGGAACTAACCTATTAACAAGATGCCGAAGTGCCAGTTCCTGTTTTCTGCTGTTTTTGGTTTCAGAAATCCTACAAAGGAAATATTCTCGGAATTGAACGAAATCAACGCTCACGATCTTATATTTCACCGAAGGTTCCAGAGCACCGAAGAGGGGCCAGAGGGGAGCCAGGGGGCCCCACCCCACATGGCGGCGCGGCCAAGGGGGGCGCCCCCTATGGTGTGGCTCCGCCACGACTCCCCCGAGGCTGCCCTTCCGCCTATATAAAGCCACCGTCGCGAAAACCCTATCACAATAAGCCACGATACGAGAAAAGTTCCAGAGCCGCCGCCATCGCGAAGCCAAGATTCGGGGGACAGAAGTCTCTGTTCCGGCACGCCGCCGGCACGGGGAAGTGCCCCCGGAAGTCATCTCCATCGACACCACCGCCATCTTCATCGCCGCTGCTGTCTCATATGATGAGGAGGGAGTAGTTCTCCCCCGAGACTGAGGGCTCTACCGTAGCTATGTGGTTCATCTCTCTATTTGTGATCTAGTTGAATATCATCTATGTGCTACTCTAGTGATGTTATTAAAGTAGTCTATTCCTCCTCCATGATGTAATGTTGATAGTGTGTGCATCATGTAGTACTTGGCATAGGTTATGATTGTAATCTCTTGTAGATTATGCAGTTAACTATTACTATGATAGTATTGATGCGATCTATTCCCCCTTTCATAGCCTGACGGTGACGGTGTGCCTGCTATGTTAGTACTCGGTCTAAATTGCAATGGTCTATCATGCACTCTAAAGGTTACTTAAATATGAACTCCGAATGTTGTGGAGCTTGTTAACTCCGGCTTGAGGGAGCTCTTGTAGCCCTACACAATGAATGGTGTTTGTTATCCAACAAGAGAGTGTAGAGTAGTTTCAGTTATGTGATCAATGTTGAGAGTGTCCACTAGTGAAAGTAGGATCCCTAGGCCTTATTTCCGAACATCGAATCTCCGTTTATTTACTGTTCTGTTGCATGTTTACTTGCTGCCATATTTTATTCAGATTGTTATTACCGCTCATATACATCCATGTCACTTGCATTTTACTATCTCTTCGCCGAACTATTGCACCTATACATCTGACAAGTGTATTAGTTGTGTTGGGGACACAAGAGACTTCTTGTATCGTAATTGCAGGGTTGCTTGACCTCTACCTCCCTGAGTTCGATAAACCTTGGGTGATTCACTTAAGGGAAACGTGCTGCTGTTCTACAAACCTCTGCTCTTGGAGGCCCAACACTGTCTACAGGAATAGAAGCGTGCGTAGACATCAAGCTATTTTCTGGCGCCGTTGCCTGGGAGGTAAGGTAAAAGGTTTTCACATCCTCCGACTACTAAGCTATTTCCTAGCACTGTTGCCGGTGTGTGAGTGCTCGAAGCTATTTCCTTTAGATCCTGCAATTGCATCTTTTTGTTTCTTGTTTTTATTTACACTAGTTAGGCTTAATGGAAAACAACAAAAAAATTAGAGATCTGTATGAACTTTATATTGAATTAGGACATGATGTGTTTGAAGAGAGAATTAAAAAACCCATGGAACTTTGTTTGAAAAATAGCAATGTTATTAGCATGAACTCTTGGAACACTATTATTGCTAATGCTATGGAAGAATTTAAGCTTGGGGAAGCTGGTTGTGATATTTTTAGTCCCCCAAGTTTTGAGGAGAAAATTTTCTTTGATGATACTTTGCCTCCCATTTATGATGATTATAATGATAGTGGTATTTTGGTGCCACCTACTATGGAGGATGAAGTTTATTATGATTATACTATGCCTCCTATATTTGATGATGAGAATAATAATGATAGATACTTTGTTGAATTTGCTCCCACTACTATTAATAAGAATGACTATGCTTATGTTGGGAGTAGTAATTATTTTATGCATGAGACTCATGATAAGAATGCTTTATGTGATAGTTATATTGTTGAGTTTGTTCATGATGCTACTGGAAATTATTATGAGAGATGAAAATATGGTTGTAGAAATTTTCATGGTACTAAAACACCTCTCTATATGCTGAAAATTTTGAAGTTACTTGTGTTTTATCTTCCTATGCTTGTCACTTTGCTCCTCATGAATTTATTTGTGTACAAGATTCCTATGCATAGGAAGTGGGTTAGACTTAAAAGTGTTTCATACTTGCTTTTTTATGCTCTCTTTTTGCTTCAACTCCTATTTCTTGCGAGAGCATCATTAAAATTGTTGAGCCCATCTTAACGGCTATAAAGAAAGCACTTCTTGGGAGATAACCCATGCTTTTATTTTGCTACTATTTTGTTGTGTCTTGGAAGTTGTTACTACTGTAGCAACCTCTCCTTATCTTTATTTTATTGCATTGTTGTGCCAAGTAAAGTCTTTGATAGTAAGGTTAATACTAGATTTGGATTACTGCGCAGAAACAGATTTCTCACTGTCATGAAATTGAGCAGCCCCTTCTGTATAAAATTTAGAAAAATCTTCCAATTTACGTGCGTGATCCTCAGATATGTACGCAACTTTCATTCAGTTTGAGCATTTTCATCTGAGCAAGTTAAGTGCCCCAGAAAAATCCGTCTTTACGGACTGTTCTGTTTTGACAGATTCTGCCTTTTATTTCGCATTGCCTGTTTTGCTATGTTTGATGGATTTCTTTGTTCCATTAACTTTCAGTAGCTTTGTGCAATGTGCAGAAGTGTTAAGAATGATTATGTCACCTCTGAATATGTGAATTTTTGATTCAGCACTAACCCTCTAATGAGTTTGTTTTGAGTTTGGTGTGGAGGAAGTTTTCAAGGGTCAAGAGAGGAGGATGATACAATATGATCAAGAAGAGTGAAAAGTCTAAGCTTGGGGATGCCCCCGTGGTTCATCCCTGCATATTTCAAGAAGACTCAAGCATCTAAGCTTGGGGATGCCCAAGGCATCCCCTTCTTCATCGACAACTTATCAGGTCACCTCTAGTGAAACTATATTTTAATTCTGTCACATCTTATGTACATTACTTGGAGTGTTTGTATGTTTTTATTTTTGTTTTGTTTGAATAAAATCTGATCCTATCATGCTTGTGTGGGAGAGAGACACGCTCCGCTGTTGCATATGAACACATGTGTTCTTAGCTTTATTCTTAATGTTCATGGCGAAGGTTGAAACTGCTTCATTAATTGTTATATGGTTGGAAATAGAAAATGCTGCATGTGGTAATTGGTAAATGGTCTTGAATAATTTGATACTTGGCAATTGTTGTGCTCAAATAGATCATGTTTAAGCTCTTGCATCATGTACTTTGTACCTATTAATGAAGAACTACATAGAGCTTGTTAAAATTTGGTTTGCATGATTGGTCTCTCTAGAGTCTAGATATTTTCTGGTTAAGGTGTTTGAACAACAAGGAAGACAGTGTAGAGTCTTATAATTCTTGCAATATGTTCTTATGTAAATTTTGCTGTACCGGTTTATACTTGAGTTTGCTTCAAACAACCTTGCTAGCCAAAGCCTTGTACTGAGAGGGAATACTTCTCGTGCATCCAAAATCCTTGAGCCAAAAACTATGCCATTTGTGTCCACCATACCTACCTACTACATGGTATTTTTCTGCCATTCCAAAGTAAATTGCTTGAGTGCTACCTTTAAAATTCCATTCTTTGTCTTTGCAATATATAGCTCATGGGAAAATAGCCTTAAAAACTATTGTGGTGAAGAATATGTAGCTATGTATCTTATTTCTTATAAGTTGCTTGTTGAGCGGTAACCATGCTTCCGGGGACGCCACCAACTATTACACCTTTGTTGAATATCATGTGAGTTGCTATGCATGTTCGTCTTGTCTGAAGTAAGGGTGATTTATCATGATCAAATGGTTTGAGTATGCATATTGTTAGAGAAGAACATTGGGCCGCTAACTAAAGCCATGATCCATGGTGGAAGTTTCGATTTGGACAATTAATCCTCAATCTCTTATGAGAATATTATCTGTTGTTGAATGCTTATGTATTAAAGAGGAGTCCATTATCTGTTGTCTATGTTGTCCCGGTATGGATGTCTAAGTTGAGAATAATAAAAAGCGAGAAATCCAATGCGAGCTTTCTCCTTAGACCTTTGTACAGGCGACATAGAGGTACCCCTTTGTGACACTTGGTTGAAACATATGTTATCCAATGATAATCCATGTAAATCCAAGCTAATTAGGACAAGGTGCGGGCACTATTGGTATACTATGCATGAGGCTGCATAAGGCTTGCAGCTTATAGGATATCTTATACATAACACATATGCTTTATTACTACCGTTGACAAAATTGTTTCTTGTTTTCAAAATAAAAGCTCTAGCACAAATATAGCTATCCATGCTTCCCTCTTCGAAGGGCCATTCTTCTACTTTTATGTTGAGTCAGTTTACCTACTTCTTTCTATCTTAGAAGCAAACACTTGTGTTAACTCTGCATTGATTCCTACATAATTGCTTATTTGCATTCATCATATTACTCTGTGTTGACAATTATCCATGAGATATGCATGTTGAAAGTTGAAAGCAACTGCTGAAACTTATATCTTCCTTTGTGTTGCTTCAATGCCTTTACTTTGAATTTATTGCTTTATGAGTTAACTCTTATGCAAGACTTGTTGATGCTTGTCTTGAAAGTACTATTCATGAAAAGTCTTTGTTATATGGTTCAGTTGTTTACTCATTGTCTTTACCATTGCTTTGAATCACTTCATTCATCTCATATGCTTTACAATAGTATTGATCAAGATTATGATAGCATGTCACTTAAAAATTATCTTTGTTATCGTTTACCTACTCGAGGGCGAGTAGGAACTAAGCTTGGGGATGCTGATACGTCTCCAACGTATCTATAATTTCTTATGTTCCATGCTACTTTTATGATGATACACATATGTTTTATACACACTTTACATCATTTATATGCATTTTCCGGAACTAACCTATTAACAAGATGCCGAAGTGCCAGTTCCTGTTTTCTGCTGTTTTTGGTTTCAGAAATCCTACAAAGGAAATATTCTCGGAATTGGACGAAATCAACGCCCACGATCTTATATTTCGCCGAAGGTTCCAGAGCACCGAAGAGGGGCCAGAGGGGAGCCAGGGGGGCCCACCCCACATGGCGGCGCGGCCAAGGGGGGCGCGCCCCCCTATGGTGTGGCTCCACCAGGACTCCCCCGAGGCTGCCCTTCCGCCTATATAAAGCCTCCGTCGCGAAAACCCTATCACAATAAGCCACGATACGAGAAAAGTTCCAGAGCCGCCGCCATCGCGAAGCCAAGATTCGGGGACAGAAGTCTCTGTTCCGGCACGCCGCCGGGACGGGGAAGTGCCCCCGGAAGGCATCTCCATCGACACCACCGCCATCTTCATCGCCGCTGCTGTCTCATATGATGAGGAGGGAGTAGTTCTCCCCCGAGGCTGAGGGATCTACCGTAGCTATGTGGTTCATCTCTCTCTTTGTGATCTAGTTGAATATCATCTATGTGCTACTCTAGTGATGTTATTAAAGTAGTCTATTCCTCCTCCATGATGTAATGTTGATAGTGTGTGCATCATGTAGTACTTGGCATAGGTTATGATTGTATTCTCTTGTAGATTATGGAGTTAACTATTACTATGATAGTATTGATGCGATCTATTCCCCCTTTCATAGCCTGACGGTGACGGTGTGCATGCTATGTTAGTACTCGGTCTAAATTGCAATGGTCTATCATGCACTCTAAAGGTTACTTAAATATGAACTCCGAATGTTGTGGAGCTTGTTAACTCCGGCTTGAGGGAGCTCTTGTAGCCCTACACAATGAATGGTGTTTGTTATCCAACAAGAGAGTGTAGAGTAGTTTCAGTTATGTGATCAATGTTGAGAGTGTCCACTAGTGAAAGTAGGATCCCTAGGCCTTATTTCCGAACATCGAATCTCCGTTTATTTACTGTTCTGTTGCTTGTTTACTTGCTGCCATATTTTATTCAGATTGTTATTACCGCTCATATACATCCATATCACTTGCATTTTACTATCTCTTCGCCGAACTAGTGCACCTATACATCTGACAAGTGTATTAGGTGTGTTGGGGACACAAGAGACTTCTTGTATCGTAATTGCGGGTTGCTTGAGAGGGATATCTTTGACCTCTACCTCCCTGAGTTCGATAAACCTTGGGTGATTCACTTAAGGGAAACTTGCTGTTGTTCTACAAACCTCTGCTCTTGGAGGCCCAACACTGTCTACAGGAATAGAAGCGTGCGTAGACATCACGGTACCGGCCACGGCCAGTTGGGAAGCGCTGGAACATACGCCGATGCCGCCGACGGTGGTGGAGGTGGAGCAGCCCACGCCGGTGGTGAAGGTGGAGCAGGCCACTCCGGTGTTGGAGGTCGAGCAGCCCACATCGGTGGTGGAGGTGGAGGCTGATACGTCTCCGACGTATCGATAATTTCTTATGTTCCATGCCACATTATTGATGATATCTACATGTTTTATGCATACTTTATGTCATATTTATGCGTTTTCTGGAACTAACCTATTGACGAGATGCCGAAGGGCCGATTCTTTGTTTTACTGCTTGTTTTTGGTTCGAGAAATCCTAGTAAGGAAATATTCTCGGAATCGGACGAAATCAAGGCCCAAGCATCCTATTTTTCCACGAAGCTTCTAGAACACCCGAGAGTCGCCGGGGGGGGCCACTGGGCCCCCAGATGACAGGGCGGCGCGGCCTAGGGGGGGCGCCCCCTAGTGTGTCACCGCCTCGTCGCCTCTCCGACTCCGCCTCTTCGCCTATAAAAAGGTCCCTGACCTAAAACTACGAGACGAAAAAGCCACGGTACGAGAAACCTTCTAGAGCCGCCGCCATCGCGAAGCCAAGATCTGGGGGACAGGAGTCTCTGTTCCAGCACGCCGCCAGGACGGGGAAGTGCCCCCGGAAGGCTCCTCCATCGACACCACCGCCATCTTCATCAACGCTGCTGTCTCCCATGAGGAGGGAGTAGTTCTCCATCGAGGCTCGGGGCTGTACCGGTAGCTATGTGGTTCATCTCTCTCCTATGTGCTTCAATACAATAATCTCATGAGCTGCCTTACATGATTGAGATTCATATGATGATGCTTGTAATCTAGATGTCATTGTGCTAGTCAAGTGGATTTTACTTATGTGACCTCCGGAGACTCCTTGTCCCACGTGTGTAAAGGTGACAGTGTGTGCACCGTGTGGGTCTCTTAGGCTATATTTCACAGAATACTTATTCACCGTTATGAATGGCATAGTGAAGTGCTTATTTATATCTCTTTATGATTGCAATGTGTTTTGTATCACAATTTATCCGTATTGCTACTCTAGTGATGTTATTAAAGTAGTTTATTCCTTCCGCACGGTGTAATGGTGACGAGTGTGTGCATCGTGTAGTACTTGGCGTAGGCTATGATTGTGATCTCTTGTAGATTATGAAGTTAACTATTGCTATGATAGTATTGATGTGATCTATTCCTCCTTTCGTAGTGTGAAGGTGACAGTGTGCATGCTATGTTAGTACTTGGTTTGGTTATGTTGATCTGTTATGCACTCTAAGGTTATTTAAATATGAACATTGAATATTGTGGAGCTTGTTAACTCCGGCATTGAGGGTTCGTGTAATCCTACACAGTTAGTGGTGTTCAACATCCAACAAGAGGCTGTAGAGTCTAGCATCTATCTATTTATTCTGTTATGTGATCAATGTTGAGAGTGTCCACTAGTGAAAGTATGATCCCTAGGCCTTGTTCCTAAATACTGCTATCGCTGTTTGTTTACTATTTTACTCGCATCCGTACTTCCTGCAATATTACCACCATCAACCACACGCCAGCAAGCACTTTTCACGGCGCCGTTACTACTGCTTATATTTATTCATACCACCTGTATTTCACTATCTCTTCGCCGAACTAGTGCACCTATTAGGTGTGTTGGGGACACAAGAGACTTCTTGCTTTGTGGTTGCAGGGTTGCATGAGAGGGATATCTTTGACCTCTTCCTCCCCGAGTTCGATAAACCTTGGGTGATCCACTTAAGGGAAACTTGCTGCTGTTCTACAAACCTCTGCTCTTGGAGGCCCAACACTGTCTACAAGAATAGAAGCACCCGTAGACATCAAGAACTTTTCTGGCGCTGTTGCCGGGGAGGAAAGGTAAAAGGCACTCATACTCCGGTCTCAGGTAAAGTACTTTTCTGTTGCCGTTGTGTGTGTGCTCGAAGCTATTTCCTTTAGATCCTGCAATTGCATCTTTTTGTTTCTTGTTTACACTAGTTTGGCATAATGGACAACAATGAGCTTCTTATTTTATTTCCTGATTTAAGACATGGATGGTTTGATCCGAAAATTAATTAAAAAACCCATGGAACATATTAGCATGAATACTTTGAATACCATTGTTGCTAATGATATGGAAAATTCTAAGCTTGGGGAAGCTGGTTTTGATGAGCATGATATTTTTAGTCCCCCAAGCATTGAGGAGAAAATTTACTTTGATGATGCTTTGCCTCCTATTTATGATGATTATAATGATAGTAGTCTTTTAGTACCGCCTGTGATGGAGGGTAAATTTGATTATGATTACAATATGCCTCCTATATTTGATGATGAAAATAATAATGATATCTACTTTGTTGAATTTGCTCCCACTACAACTAATAAAATTGATTATGCCTATGTGGAGAGTAATAATTTTATGCATGAGACTCATGATAAGAATGTTTTATGTGATAGTTATATTGTTGAGTTTGCTCATGTTGCTACTGAAAGTTATTATGAGAGAGGAAAATATGGTTGTAGAAATTTTCATGTTACTAAAACACCTCTCTTTTTGCTGAAAATCTTGAAGCTCGCACTTGTTTTATCTTTCTATGCTTGTTGCATTATGCTTCATGAATTTGTTTATTTACAAGATTCCTATGCATAGGAAGCATGTTAGGCTTAAATTTGTTTTGAATTTGCTTCTTGATGCTCTCTTTTGCTTCAACTACTATTTCTTGCGAGTGCAGCATTAAAGCTACTTGAGCCCATCTTAATGGCTATAAAGAAAGAACTTCTTGGGAGATAACCCATGTGTTTATTTTGCTACAGTAACTTTGTTTTATATTTGAGTCTTGGAAGTTGTTACTACTGTAGCAACCTCTCCTTATCTTAGTTTTGTTGCATTTTTGTGCCAAGTAAAGTCTTTGATAGTAAGGTTCATACTAGATTTGGATTACTGCGCAGAAACAGATTTCTTGTTGTCACGAATCTGGGCCTAATCCTCTGTAGGTAACTCAGAAAATTATGCCAATTTACGTGAGTGATCCTCAGATATGTACGCAACTTTCATTAAATTTGAGCATTTTCATTTGAGCAAGTCTGGTGCCTCAATAAAATCCATCTTTACGGACTGTTCGTTTTGACAGATTCTGCCTTTTATTTCACATTGCCTCTTTTGCTATGATGGATGAATTTCTTTGTTCCATTAATGTCCAAGTAGCTTTATGCAATGTCCGGAAGTGTTAAGAATGATTGTGTCACCTCTGAACATGTTAATTTTTATTGTGCACTAACCCTCTAATGAGTTTGTTTCGAGTTTGGTGTGAAGGAAGTTTTCAAGGGTCAAGAGAGGAGGATGATATACTACGATCAAGAAGAGTGAAAAGTCTAAGCTTGGGGATGCCCCCGTGGTTCATACCTGCATATTTCAAGAAGACTCAAGCATCTAAGCTTGGGGATGCCCAAGGCATCCCCTTCTTCATCGACAAATTATCAGGTTCCTTCTCTTGAAACTATATTTTTATTCGGTCACATCTTATGTGCTTTACTTGGAGCGTCTGTGTGCTTTTGTTTTTGTTTTTGTTTGAATAAATGCTTGTGTGGGAGAGAGACACGCTCCGCTGGTTCATATGAACACATGTGTTCTTAGCTTTTATTTTTTCATGGCGAAGGTTGAAACTGCTTCGTTAATTGTTATATGGTTGGAAACGGAAAATGCTACATGTAGTAATTCTAAAATGTCTTGAATAATTTGATACTTGGCAATTGTTGTGCTCATGTTTAAGCTCTTGCATCATATACTTTGCACCTATTAATGAAGAAATACATAGAGCTTGCTAAAATTTGGTTTGCATGATTGGTCTCTCTAAGGTCTAGATAATTTCTAGTATTGAGTTTTGAACAACAAGGAAGACGGTGTAGAGTCTTATAATGTTTACAATATGTATTTTATGTGAGTTTTTCTGCACCGGTTCATCCTTGTGTTTGTTTCAAATAACCTTGCTAGCCTAAGCCTTGTATCGAGAGGGAATACTTCTCATGCATCCAAAATCCTTGAGCCAACCACTATGCCATTTGTGTCCACCATACCTACCTACTACATGGTATTTCTCCGCCATTCCAAAGTAAATTGCTTGAGTGCTACCTTTAAATAATTCAAAATTTATCACCTCTGATTTGTGTCAATGTTTTATAGCTCATGAGGAAGTATGTGGTGTTTATCTTTCATTCTTGTTGGGCAACTTTCACCGAGTGGACTAGTGGCTTCATCCGCTTATCCAATAATTTTGCAAAAAGAGCTAGCAATGGGATTCCCGAGTCCCAAATTAATTAACCTAAATAGACACTCCTCCATGGTATGTGATTGTTGGACGGCACCCGAAGGATTCGGTTAGCCATGGCTTGAGAAAGCAAAGGTGGGGAGGAGTGTCATCATAATAAAACTAAAATAAAAAGGCACTCCTTCATGGTATGAGATTGTTGGCGAGGCACCCGAGGATTCGGTTAGCCATGGTTTGTGAAAGAAAGGTTGGAAGGAGTGCCACCCAAAAATAAAAATAATTCATGGGAGCCGCTCTTTGAAGGTTTGTACGGCAAGGGGGTTAGAGTGCCCACTACCATTCGTTGACAACAACAAACACCTCTCAAAACTTTACTTTTATGCTCTCTTTATGTTTTCAAAAACCAAAGCTCTAGCACAAATATAGCAATCAATGCTTCCCACTGCGAAGGGCCCTTTCTTTTACTTTTATGTTGAGTCAGTTCACCTATTTCTCTCCACCTCAAGAAGCAAACACTTGTGTGAACTGTGCATTGATTCCTACATACTTGCATATTGCACTTGTTATATTACTCTATGTTGACAATTATCCATGAGATATACATGTTATAAGTTGAAAGCAACCGCTGAAACTTAATCTTCCTTTGTGTTGCTTCAATACCTTTACTTTGATTTATTGCTTTATGAGTTAACTCTTATGCAAGACTTATTGATGCTTGTCTTGAAAGTACTATTCATGAAAAGTATTTGCTTTATGATTCAGTTGTTTACTCATGTCATTACCATTGTTTTGATCGCTGCATTTATTACATATGCTTACAATAGTATGATCAAGGTTATGATGGCATGTCACTCCAGAAATTATCATTGTTATCGTTTACACCGCTCGTGACGAGCGGGAACTAAGCTGGGGATGCTGATACGTCTCCGACGTATCGATAATTTCTTATGTTCCATGCCACATTATTGATGATATCTACATGTTTTATGCATACTTTATGTCATATTTATGCGTTTTCCGGAACTAACCTATTGACGAGATGCCGAAGGGCCAGTTCTTTGTTTCTGCTGTTTTTGGTTCCAAAAATCCTAGTAAGGAAATATTCTCGGAATCGGATGAAATCAAGGCCCGACATCCTATTTTTCCACGAAGCTTCCGGAACACCCGAGAGTCGCCGGAGGGGGCCACTGGGCCCCCAGATGACAGGGCGGCGCGGCCTAGGGGGGGCGCCCCCCTAGTGTGTCACCGCCTCGTCGCCTCTCCGACTCCGCCTCTTCGCCTATAAAAAGGTCCCTGACCTAAAACTACGAGATGAAAAAGCCACGGTACGAGAAAACTTCCAGAGCCGCCGCCATCGCGAAGCCAAGATCTGGGGGACATGAGTCTCTGTTCCGGCACGCCGCCGGGACGGGGAAGTGCCCCCGGAAGGCTCCTCCATCGACACCACCGCCATCTTCATCAACGCTGTTGTCTCCCATGAGGAGGGAGTAGTTCTCCATCGAGGCTCGGGGCTGTACCGGTAGCTATGTGGTTCATCTCTCTCCTATGTGCTTCAATACAATAATCTCATGAGCTGCCTTACATGATTGAGATTCATATGATGATGCTTGTAATCTAGATGTCATTGTGCTAGTCAAGTGGATTTTACTTATGTGATCTCCGGAGACTCCTTGTACCACGTGTGTAAAGGTGACAGTGTGTGCACCGTGTGGGTCTCTTAGGCTATATTTCACGAGAATACTTATTCATCGTTATGAATGGCATAGTGAAGTGCTTATTTATATCTCTTTATGATTGCAATGTGTTTTGTATCACAATTTATCTGTGTGCTACTCTAGTGATGTTATTAAAGTAGTTTATTCCTCCTTAACGGTGTAATGGTGACAGTGTGTGCATCGTGTAGTACTTGGCGTAGGCTATGATTGTGATCTCTTGTAGATTATGAAGTTAACTATTGCTATGATAGTATTGATGTGATCTATTCCTCCTTTCGTAGTGTGAAGGTGACAGTGTGCATGCTATGTTAGTACTTGGTTTGGTTATGTTGATCTGTTATGCACTCTAAGGTTATTTAAATATGAACATTGAATATTGTGGAGCTTGTTAACTCCGGCATTGAGGGTTCGTGTAATCCTACACGGTTAGTGGTGTTCATCATCCAACAAGAGGGTGTAGAGTCTAGCATCTATCTATTTATTCTGTTATGTGATCAATGTTGAGAGTGTCCACTAGTGAAAGTATGATCCCTAGGCCTTGTTCCTAAATATCGCTATCGTCTGTTTGTTTCTTGTTTTCTCGCATCCGTACTTCCTGCAATATTACCACCATCAACCACACGCCGGCAAGCACTTTTACGGCGCCGTTACTCTTGCTTATATTTATTCATACCACCTGTATTTCACTATCTCTTCGCCGAACTAGTGCACCTATTAGGTGTGTTGGGGACACAAGAGACTTCTTGCTTTGTGGTTGCAGGGTTGCATGAGAGGGATATCTTTGACCTCTTCCTCCCATGAGTTCGATAAACCTTGGGTGATCCACTTAAGGGAAACTTGCTGCTGTTCTACAAACCTCTGCTCTTGGAGGCCCAACACTGTCTACAAGAATAGAAGCACCCGTTGACATCAGAGGCCCCCACAGGTTGTACGGCGGAGGTGGAGGCGGCAGTTGAACCGGTTGCGTGGCCAAGTCGTCGAGTGCCCGTCGCAGGGCCTCTTCTTCCGTGAAGCCCGGCGGCACGATGCCGGTGGCGTACCAGGGCAGCGGCGGCTGCACCGGTCGGTCCACCTCCGAGACGAGGATGTCGAGCCTCACGATCTCATCATCCATCATCGTAGCCGGGTACTCGAACTCCCTGCCCTCCGTCATGGCCAACTGCCATTCCTGAAAAATGCAGGCGACGTATTCATCGCTGTCGTCCTTGGCCTCCTCGTTGTGGTAGGCCAACGCCTCGCTGTAGTCCTCCTCCTCGTCGTCGTCCTATGCAGGCGCTAGCGGCTGCCGTGTTCGACGACGAGGCGGTGGTGGATGGTCAAACGGGAAGTCGCTGAGGAAGCCCTCCCTCCTCCTCGGATCCTTCTCGGTCTCGCGCCAGGTGCGCCAGGTGCCGGAGTCGATGGCGTAGGCGGGATCGGCGCGGAGGTCAGGCGGCAGGGACCGCCGCCTGTGCCGGATCTCGGCGCTCCTATATGGCTCGCGCGTAGGCACGGGCGGGACGGGCACCCGAAGGTATTTACGGATGTGCTACTCACAAATCTCTTATCTCTATTTTATATGTTACATATATGTGCTTCAGTTATATATGTATGCATAGCTGCAGGTGAAACCTTAACCCTGGCCTATTTTCATCATTGAGCACAACCCCCTTAAAAGTAACTACATAGGTCTGGTAAACTTAAGATAAAGTACACTAGCAAGTCTTGTAGACGTTTCCTTCACACCATTTAGTCGTGCTTCCCAAGGTTCGATTAAACCTAGGTATTTTAGGGAAAAAGCTTATCATACTACAATCCGTAATCCGGATCGAAGGTATCACTATGTCCGGTCTAGATGCACAAAGGTAAAGTAAGAATCCAATCATGGAGCGATATACCTTTTGATCCACCTCTCTACTATTGGGATCTAGTGCAAGATTACATTTGGTAACCATTGGAGTGGCTACACCCTTCATGTCCTTCATCGTGAACCTTTTGAGCATGTCTCCTTTTTCTTATTTAGAGGTTTAGAATTTCTTTATACAATTTTCCTTGGTAATATTTTTTAATAATTATTTTTAACTTTTGGTCAAATTATTATGAAAGCATTTATTTTGAATAGATCACAATTTTTTTCAAGTGGTCTACATATTTTTTATTTATTTTTCTAGAGCTTTTATAGGATTTTTAGATTTATTTCTAAATTGAAAATAAAACCTAATGGTCAAATGTCCAATTTACCCCTCATCCCCACTGCTCTCTCTCTATCTCTCGCTCGCTCGGACGGACCCTAACCCTAATCCCCTCGCCTCTCTCGTGACGTCGAATTGCCTGCGCCGTCGTCGGCCTCCTCCGGCCATCTTCGGCGGTTCCAGACGGTACTTTTGGTCGCAATCAACGTGTCTGGTGACGCCACACCCTCCTGTCCGTGTCGATCTGGAAAAGGCGGCCTCCTCCGTTTGCCACCGACCCCTACTATAACTAGGGTTACGGTGATCGCGGCAATTCGCGTCGAGCTGGCATTTCTGGGCGCCATGGTGGTGCTCAGCAACTCACCGGAGTCGTGTTGGGACTGCGGTGCTCGGCGTGGCTACGGCTTGGTCGCGGCTTGACGCCGCCGTGGCCAGGCTGTGTCGTCGTGCCATCGTGAGCGCGTCTGTAGCGCTGCTGCTTCCAGGCACTCGCCTCCTTTCTCCTCCCTCTTATCCTCTTCCTCTCCTACCTCTGGAGTTACTGGCCAGGCCTCCCTCTTTGGGATGTTGGCCATGCGATGCTGCTGCCAATGTTGTGCTTGCTCTGCTATGGTTACTGCTATGCTACTGGTCAATTAGATGCTTGCTTGGCTTGCTCTAGCTGCTGCTGTTGCTCTATTCCTCTCTTACTGTCACTATTGTTGCCTCTCTGGCCTCCTGCTACTAGCAGTTCTTGCATTAGCAAGTGCGAGTCATGTATGTGTGATATTGTTGTTGGGCTCTAGCTAATTCTAGGACTCTACTTGGTTTGCCTGATGCTCATATGCATCAATTCCTTGATGATATGTGATACGTCTCAAACGTATCTATAATTTCTTATGTTCCATGCTACTTTTATGATGATACTCACATGTTTTATACACATTATATGTCATTATTACGCATTTTCCGGCACTAACCTATTGAAGAGATGCCGAAGAGCCGATTGCTCGTTTTCTGCTGTTTTTGGTTTCAGAAATCCTACAAAGGAAATATTCTCGGAATTGGACAAAATCAACGCCCAGGGTCTTATTTTTCCACGAAGCTTCCAGAAGACCGAGGGAGATACGAAGTGGGGCGACTGGGCGCCGCCACACTAGGGCCGCGCGGCCTAAGGGGGGCCCGCGCCGCCCTAGCGTGTGGGGCCCCTGTCAACCCTCCGACTCTACCCTTCCGCCTACTTAAAGCCTTCGTCGCGAATACCCCAGTACCGAGAGCCACGATACGGAAAACCTTCCAGAGACGCCGCCGCCGCCAATCCCATCTCGGGGGATTCAGGAGATCGCCTCCGGCACTCTGCCGGAGAGGGAATCATCTCCCGGAGGTCTCTTCATCGCCATGATCGCCTCCGGATCGATGTGTGAGTAGTTCACCCACTGGACTATGGGTCCATAGCAGTAGCTAGATGGTTGTCTTCTCCTCATTGTGCTATCATGTTAGATCTTGTGAGCTGCCTATCATGATCAAGATCATCTATTTGTAATCCTACATGTTGTGTTTGTTGGGATCCGATGAATATTGAATACTATGTCAAGTTGATTATCAATCTATCATATATGTTGTTTATGTTCTTGCATGCTCTCCGTTGCTAGTAGAGGCTCCGGCCAAGTTGATACTTGTGACTCCAAGAGGGAGTATTTATGCTCGATAGTGGGTTCATTCCTCCATTGAATGCGGGACGGTGACGGAAAGTTCTAAGGTTGTGGATGTCTTGTTGCCACTAGGGATAAAACATCGATGCTTTGTCTAAGGATATTTGTGTTGATTACATTACGCACCATACTTAATGCAATTGTCTGTTGTTTGCAACTTAATACTTGGAAGGGGTTCGGATGATAACTCTGAAGGTGGACTTTTTAGGCATAGATGCATCTTTGGATAGCGGTCTATGTACTTTGTCATAATGCCCTGATTAAATCTCATAGTACTCATCATGATATATGTATGTGCATTGTTATGCCTTCTTTATTTGTCAATTTCCCAACTGTAATTTGTTCACCCAACATCTATTTATCTTATGGGAGAGATACCACTAGTGAACTGTGGACCCCGGTCCATTCTTTACATCTGAAATACAATCTACTGCAATTGTTCGTTACTGTTCTTCGCAAACAAACATCATCATCATCCACACTATACATCTAATCCTTTGTTTACAGCAAGCCGGTGAGATTGACAACCTCACTGTTACGTTGGGGCAAAGTACTTTGATTGTGTTGTGCAGGTTCCACGTTGGCGCCGGAATCCCCGGTGTTGCGCCGCACTACACTCCGCCACCAACAACCTTCACGTGTTCCTTGACTCCCTACTGGTTCGATAACCTTGGTTTCTTGCGAGGGAAACTTACTCGCTGTGCGCATCACACCTTCCTCTTGGGGTTCCCAACGGACGTGTCGACCGCACGCCATCAAGTAAATTTACGGCGCCGTTGCTCGGGGAGATCAAGACATGCTTGCAAGGGGAGTCTCCCACATCCAATCTCTTTACTTTGTTTTTGTCTTGCTTTGTTTTACTTTATTTACTGCTTTGTTTGCTCTTTATATCAAAAACACAAAAAAATTAGTTGCTAGTTTTACTTTATTTATTGTCTTGTTCTCCATATTAAAAACACAAAAAAATTAGTTACTTGCATTTACTTTATTTAGTTTGCTTTATTTACTACTGCTAAAATGAATACTCCTGAGAACACTAAGTTGTGTGATTTCACTAGTTAGGCTTAATGGAAAACAACAAAAATATTAGAGATCTTTATAGTATTTATCTTGAGTTAGGACATGAGGTGTTTGAAGAGAAAATTTAAAAACACATGGAACTTTGTTTGCAAAATAGTTGTAGCAATGTTATTAGCATGAACTCTTTGAACACTATTATTGCTAATGCTATGGAAGAGTTTAAGCTTGGGGAAGCTGGTTTTGATGAGCATGATATTTTTAGTCCCCCAAGCATGGAGGAGAGAATTTACTTTGATGACACTTTTCCTCCCATTTATGATGATAGTAGTATTTTGGTGCCACCTACTATTGAGGATAAAGTTTATTATGATTATACTATGCCTCGTACATTTGATGATTATGGTGATGAGAATAATAATGATAGCTACTTTGTTGAATTTGCTCCCACTACAATTAATAAGAATGACTATGCTTATGTTGGGAGTAGTAATTATTTTATGCATGAGACTCATGATAAGAATGCTTTATGTGATAGTTATATTGTTGAGTTTGTTCATGATGCTACTGGAAATTATTATGAGAGAGGAAAATATGGTTGTAGAAATTTTCATGTTACTAAAACACCTCTTTATATGCTGAAATTTTTGAAGTTACACTTGTTTTGTCTTCCTATGCTATTCAGTTTGTTCTTCATTGACTTGTTCATTTACAAGATTCCTTTTCATAGGAAGTGGGTTAGGCTTAAATTTGTTTCATACTTGCTTTTTGATGCTCTCTTTGCTTCAACTCTCATCCTTATGCGAGTGCATCATTAAATTTTATGAGCCCATCTTAATGGCTATAAAGAAAGCACTTCTTTGGAGATAACCCATATTTTTATTTTACTTCTGCACTTTTGGTTTATATTTGAGTCTTGGAAGTTGTTACTACTGTAGCAACCTCTCCTTATCTTTATTTTATTGCATTGTTGTGCCAAGTAAAGTCTTTGATAGTAAAGTCAATACTAGATTTGGATTACTTCGCAGGAACAGATTTCTTGCTGTCACGAAATTGAGCCGCCCCTGCTGTAGAAAATTTATAAAAATCTGCCAATTTACGTGCGTGATCCTCAGATATGTACGAAACTTTCATTCAATTTGGGCATTTTCATCGGAGCAAGTCTGGTGTCTCTAAAAAATTCGTCTTTACGGACTGTTCTGTTTTGACAGATTCTGCCTTTTATTTCGCATTGCCTGTTTTGCTATGTTTGATGGATTTCTTTGTTCCATTAACTTTCAGTAGCTTTGTGCAATGTCCAGAAGTGTTAAGAATGATTATGTCACCTCCGAATATATGAATTTTCAATTATGCACTAACCCTCTAATGAGATTGTTTTGAGTTTGGTGTGGAGGAAGTTTTCAAGGGTCAAGAGAGGAGGATGATACAATATGATCAAGAAGAGTGAAAAGTCTAAGCTTGGGGATGCTCCCATGGTTCATCCCTGCATATTTTAAGAACACTCAAGCATCTAAGCTTGGGGATGCCCAAGGCATCCCTTCTTCATCGACAACTTACCAGGTCACCTCTAGTGAAACTATATTTTTATTCCGTCACATCTTATGTGCTTTACTTGGAGCATCTGTTTGTTTTTGTTTTTTGTTTTTGTTTGAATAAAATCGGATCCTAGCATTCTTTGTTTGGGAGAGAGACACGCTCCGCTGTTTCGTATGAACACATATGTTCTTAGCTTTATTCTTAATGTTCATTGCGACGGTTGAACTACTTCATTCATTGTTATATGGTTGGAAACGGAAAATGCCGCATGTGGTAAATGGTATAATGTCTTGAATAATTTGATACTTGGCAATTGTTGTGCTCATATAGATCATGTTTAAGCTCTTGCATCATGTACTTTGCATCCATTAATGAAGAACTACATAGAGCTTGTTAAAATTTGGTTTGCATGATTGGTCTCTAGAGTCTAGATATTTTCTGGTTAAGGTGTTTGAACAACAAGGGAGACGATGTAAAGTCTTATAATACTTACAATATGTTCATATGTGAGTCTTGCTGCACCGTTTTATACTTGAGTTTGCTTCAAACAACCTTGCTAGCCTAGCCTTGTATTGAGAGAAATTCTTCTCGTGCATCCAAATCCTTGAGCCAAAAACTATGCCATCTCGTGTCCACCATACCTACCTACTACATGGTATTTCTCTCGCCATTCCAAAGTACATTACTTGAGTGCTACCTTTAAAAATTCTATCCTTTGTCTTTGCAATATATAGCTCATGGGAAAATAGCCTTAAAAACTATTGTGGTGAAGAATATGTACTTGTGTGTCTTATTTCTTAATAAGTTGCTTGTTGAGCGGTAACCATGTTTCTGGGGACGCCATCAACTTTTACCTTTGTTGAATATCATGTGAGTTGCTATGCATGTTCGTCTTGTCTGAAGTAAGGGCGATTTTCATGATCAAATGGTTTGAGTATGCATATTGTTAGAGAAGAACATTCGGCCGCTAACTAAAGTCATGATCCATGGTGGAACTTTCAGTTTGGACAATTAATCCTCAATCTCTTATGAGAATATTATCTGTTGTTGAATGCTTATGCATTAAAGAGGAGTCCATTATCTGTTCTATGTTGTCCCGGTATGGATGTCTAAGTTGAGAATAATAAAAAGCGAGAAATCCAATGCGAGCTTTCTCCTTGGACCTTTGTACATGCGACATAGAGGTACACCTTTGTGACACTTGGTTGAAACATATGCTATGCAATGATAATCCATGTTAATCCAAGCTAATTAGGACAAGGTGCGAGCACTATTGGTATACTATGCATGAGGCTTGCAACTTATAGGATATCTTATACATAACACATATGATTTATTACTACCGTTGACAAAATTGTTTCATGTTTTCAAAATGAAAAGCTCTAGCACAAATATAGTAATCCATGCTTCCTCTCGCGAAGGGCCAATCTTCTACTTTATTGTTGAGTCAGTTTACCTATTCCTTCTATCTTAGAATCAAACACTTGTATCAACTGTGTGCATTGATTCTTACATGTTTACCTATTTCACTTGTTATATTACTTTGTGTTGACAATTATCCATGAGATAAATATGTTGAAGTTGAAAGCAACTGCTGAAACTTATATCTTCCTTTGTGTTGCTTTAATGCCTTTACTTTGAATCTATTGCTTTATGAGTAACTCTTATGCAAGTCTTATTGATGCTTGTCTTGAAAGTATTATTCATGAAAAGCCTTTGCTATATGATTCATTTGTTTACTCATTATCTTCACCATTGCTTCGAATCGCTGCATTCATCTCATATGCTTTACAATAGTATGATCAAGATTATGATAGCATGTCACTTCAGAAATTATCTTTGTTATCGTTTACCTACTCGAGGGCGAGTAGGAACTAAGCTTGGGGATGCTTGATACGTCTCAAACATATCTATAATTTCTTATGTTCCATGCTACTTTTATGATGATACTCACATGTTTTATACACATTATATGTCATTATTATCATGGAAAAAAATAGCGCGCTATTTCGGCGCTAATAGCACGCTATAGCGTTTTTAGACAGCCCACGCTACATCATTTCGGCGCTATAGCGTGCTATAGCGCGCTATTAGCACGCTATAGCACGCTAATAGCATATTTTTCGGCCGACGCTATTTTGATATAGCGCGCTATTTTTTTCCTTGATTATTATGCATTTTCCGGCACTAACCTATTGACGAGATGCCGAAGAGCCAGTTGCTGTTTTCTGCTGTTTTTGGTTTTAGAAATCCTACAAAGGAAATATTCTCGGAATTGGACGAAATCAACGCCCAGGGTCTTATTTTTCCACGAAGCTTCCAGAAGACCGAGGGAGATACGAAGTGGGGCGACGGGGCGCCGCCACACTAGGGCCACGCGGCCTAAGGGGGCCCGCGCCACCCTAGCGTGTGGGGCCCTTGTCAGCCCTCCGACTCTACCCTTCCGCCTATTTAAGCCTTCGTCGCGAATACCCCAGTACCGAGAGCCACGATACGGAAAACCTTCCAGAGACGCCGCCGCCGCCAATCCCATCTCGGGGGATTCAGGAGATCGCCTCCGGCACTCTGCCGGAGAGGGAATCATCTCCCGGAGGTCTCTTCATCGCCATGATCGCCTCCGGATCGATGTGTGAGTAGTTCACCCCTGGACTATGGGTCCATAGCAGTAGCTAGATGGTTGTCTTCTCCTCATTGTGCTATCATGTTAGATCTTGTGAGCTGCCTATCATGATCAAGATCATCTATTTGTAATCCTACATGTTGTGTTTGTTGGGATCCGATGAATATTGAATACTATGTCAAGTTGATTATGAATCTATCATATATGTTGTTTATGTTCTTGCATGCTCTCCGTTGCTAGTAGAGGCTCTGGCCAAGTTGATACTTGTGACTCCAAGAGGGAGTATTTATGCTCGATAGTGGGTTCATGCCTCCATTGAATCTGGGACAGTGACGGAAAGTTCTAAGGTTGTGGATGTGTCTGTTGCCACTAGGGATAAAACATCGATGCTTTGTCTAAGGATATTTGTGTTGATTACATTACGCACCATACTTCATGCAATTGTCTCGTTGTTTGCAACTTAATACTGGAAGGGGTTCGGATGATAACCTGAAGGTGGACTTTTAGGCATAGATGCATGCTGGATAGCGGTCTATGTACTTTGTCGTAATGCCCTGATTAAATCTCGTAGTACTCATCATGATATATGTATGTGCATTGTTATGCCTTCTTATTTGTCATTTGCCCAACTGTAATTTGTTCACCCAACATCTATTTATCTTATGGGAGAGACACCACTAGTGAACTGTGGACCCCGGTCCATTCTTTTACATCTGAAATACAATCTACTGCAATTGTTCGTTACTATTCTTCGCAAACAAACATCATCATCATCCACACTATACATCTAATCCTTTGTTTACAGCAAGCCGGTGAGATTGACAACCTCACTGTTACGTTGGGGCAAGGTACTTTGATTGTGTTGTGCAGGTTCCACGTTGGCGCCGGAATCTCTGGTGTTGCGCCGCACTACACTCCGCCACCAACAACCTTCACGTGTTCCTTGACTCCTACTGGTTCGATAACCTTGGTTTCTTACTGAGGGAAACTTACTGTTGTGCGCATCACACCTTCCTCTTGGGGTTCCCAACGGACGTGTCGACTGCACGCCATCAATATGCTTCTGGATACAATTGTATGTTGATATTGTTATAGCTAGTGAAGTAATTGTTGGCTATCTGCAGCTGCTCAGTATCTCTAATGAGCTGCTGGTGCTATGGCTTGTGTATGCAGGCTGTGGATGATCATTTGATCATCAAATGCTTAGTAAATACTTACTGGATTCTATATCTATGCCTTTTGCTTGATATAAACCTGTACTACGGCTTGGTTGCAGAGCTTCTCACCATGTACTAGTGGTTGCTTATGCTTGTAAAAGCATCTTGATGGATGCAGTGACATATCTGATGCTTGCCTAGCATCCCTGTTACACTAGCAGTTGATTATTACAATTATCGGAAGCTTTATCTTGGTACTGTCAAATATTTGAGATGAACTGCTAAGCAGTAATGATTCTTTTGATGTAACTACTTGAGCTAGATGGATGCCAACTACTGTCGGGGACCCTAGCTCCATTTTGAACCCTTTTGGGTAATGATAAGTGTGTATGCTAGGTGGTTTGGATGATTTTGTGGTTGAGGTGGCCTTTGCAGTAATAAACTGCTGGTTTAGGTAGCTCCCACTACTGTTGCCTTGCTGGGAATTGATACATGCTTGTTGGGTGATAATGTTTGATTGCAGTAGCATTTGATGTTGAAAATACTTGCAGATATGCATAATCTGCTTTTATCTGATGGTTTTATAAAGGGCTAGTGTAGTCTAGGTGATCTTGGGAAAGTATCTGGGATGGTTTCCTTCCTAGTTCCATTTGAAATATGCTACTGTTTAATTGGTTGGCATAACCATGGTGACTGGTTTGGTCAAATCCCTGGCCTTTGCCATTTTTGCTAGGCTCACTTGGTCTATGACCAAATGATGACCAAACAGGGTCAATCCACCTTGTGTGAGCTTGTGTTTGACATGGCTATGCAATTTATGAACAAAACCATCTAGTTTGTTCATGATTGTTGGTATACCTCACTCCAGCTCCTAGATAATTTGCTGATGTAGAGGATTGCTTCTATGTTGATGTTGTGTGGGTTGTGCTGGTCCTTCTCCTCCTTACTGGATAGTACTGGTGCTACTTCACCATGTGCTTGTTCAACAGTTGTTTGTTCTTTGTGGAAAAAGAACTGGAATAATTGTTTTTCTTGCTGTTCTTGGCTACTGGTGGCTTATGTGTCGATGCTTTCTAGGGTTTGCTGCAATGTGTGGTTTTATATCACTTGGTGTTGATGTGTGCTGACTAGCCATTAGGGCTGTGTGTTGTGCAACATGCACAATGACTTGTGAGCTACTTGTGTGTTCAATGTTGGAACTTGTGGCTGGTGGATCAGCTCGGCTGGGTTTTCGTATTATCGCGTTAGTGTGAGGTTTTCTTTTGATCTCCAAGTGGCATTGCCACTTGGAAAATCTATTCTATTTGCTTTGTTTTCTGCAGGTATTCATCAAGGATCAAGCCTACTGGATGATCAAGATGATCAAGATAGTAGCTAGGTTTTAGAATAGGTCACTTCATTTACTTGTAATTTCCCTTTTTATTTTTATTATTCAATTCTGATTTGGTTTGTTGTAATATAATGGAATATTGTAAATGACAATGTATCTTGTGTTGATGATCAATAAAGCTCAAGGTTTATCTATCAAGCTAATTGTAAATTATTCCTATTCTTTTATTGTTTGAATCATATCTTGATTATTAATATTGTTTGAAATATTTATTATCTTATTTATTTTGAATTGTTTAAGTTTGATTATCAATTCAAACTTGTTTCAAATTCAAATTCTCAAATAGAGTATTAATCCAATTGTTTCACCTCTTTCGAAACCCTAATTCAAAAGATATCATGTCCAAGTTTATCGCACTCTCGAAACCCTAGCCCTAGATGGTGTCGAGAGAGAAAATTGTTCGCTCTTAGGTTTTTATGCAAATAAGCGCGAAATTTTTCCCAGTTTTACGATGGAATGCACATCCCTTTTCTCATTCTACCCCGCAAACGTCTAGAAACCTGGGGTGTTACAACACTCTTCCTCTTACATCACTTAGAACCTTCTCATGAGTGTGTTCAAGAATTTCCAACTTCCTATCTCTTCTAGCAAGACGATGGGCCTCGATCTCTTCCTTGGTTCTTCTAGTCCTTGGAGGGATCACTTAATCAACTTGATCGTTTGGGTCCCCGTCTTGACCATCAACTTGAGCTTGCTCAATTTCTTGAGTTTTCTCAACATCATGTGCTTGATCTTGGACATCATTTGGTGAGTAGCAAGTAATAAATGGATACTCATCGGAATAATCATGAATCCTTGGTTGATATTGTCCTTGATCTTGCACACTAGAGGGAGGGTCTTGTGCTTGTTCTTGGGTTGGTGCATAATTAGCTTCAAGAGTTGGAGCTTGTTGGTGTTGTGAGGATGAGGGCTCCACATTAGTAGAGCATAGTCCTTCCTGAGACGCCATAACGTGTCCCTCAATGGGGCGGAAAAATTCCACACCCATTCTTACTGTGGCTTCTTGAGGTATTTCATCATCTGCACAAACATCAACTAGCCCCACGTGGAAGCCATCATTTTCCTCGAATGTCACACTACAAGATTCAACGTTAGCCTGGAGGCTTTGTCAAAGATCTATAAGTGTGAGATTTGGCACCGTAAACAACAAATATACCCTCCAAAGCTTTAGGTGCAAATTTAGACAAACGAACTCCTTTGATTTTATAGAAACACTTACACCCGAACATATTGAAGTAGGGGATATTAGGCTTGTTCCCGGTGAGAATCTCATATGGAGTCTTGTTCAAGCCCTTACGGAGCTAGAGCTGGTTTGAAGAATGGCATGCGGTGGAGATGGCTTCGGCCCAAAAGTTGCAGCAGGATTTGTACTCCGCCATCGTAGACCTTGCCATATCCATAAGAGTCCGGTTCTTCCTCTCTGAAACACCATTTTGTTGAGGCGTGTACGCGGCGGAATATTGATGTCTTATCCGAGTGTGAAGTTCTTGAACTCAGAGCCGTTGTCACTTCTTATTGCCAATATAGTGAGATTGTGTTGACGTTGCACCTCAGTGGAAAAGTCGATGAAGATTTTTTGAGTCTCATCTTTCTTCTTGAGAAAATAGACCCAAGTATATCTTGAATAGTCATCAACAATCACCAAGCAATGTTTCTTCGCACCAAGACTTGCATGAGTGGTAGGAAAAAAGAGATCCACATGAAGGAGCTCCAAGATCCTTTTGGAGGAGATAATAGTCTTTCTTGGATGCGGAGAGTCATGCATTTTGCCTTTAACACAAGCCATGCAAACACGATCTATGGCAAAAGAAACATTGTCCATTAGTCCCACAATATGGTTCCCCTTGTGAAGACTTTGCAAAGTTCTCATGTTGACATCGGCCAAGCGGCGATGCCACAATCAACCCACGTCTGCCTTTCCGAATAGGCACATCGCACTTGAAGTGGTGGCCCCCGAGAAGTTCACCACATACAAGTTGTTTTCGCGATACCCAACAAAAGCGAATTTTAGAGTCTTGCTTCACAAGAGGACCCCAACATTTCTATCAATAAAGACGACGAAACCCATCTTGCCAAGGGCGGAAACGGACAACAAATTATAACCAAGGGTTTTGACAAGCATGACATCCACAAGAGTAATGTTGTGTGCAACCACAACCATGCCAAAACCCAATACCTCGGATGTTGAATTATCCACAAAGGAGACGTTGATTTCATGAGTGTTGGGCCTCAACTCCTTGATGAGATCCTTGTCGTTGGTCATATGACTTGTGCATCCACTATCAAGCACCCATTTCGAACCTCTGGCGACATAGTCGTACATGAGATCAATTCTTGGATTTAAGTACCCATTTTTCAATGAGTCCTCTTTTGTTAGCAACAAGGGTCTTTGGGACCCAAATAGACCAAGCAATATAACCATCATAAGGGCCAACATATTTTGCATAAACATTGATACGTCTCAAACGTATCTATAATTTCTTATGTTCCATGCTAGTTTTATGACAATATATACATGTTTTATCCATACTTTATATCATTTTGATGCATTTTCCGGAACTAACCTATTAACAAGATGCCGAAGCGCCAGTTCCTGTTTTCTGCTGTTTTTGGTTTCAGAAATCCTACATAGGAAATATTCTCGGAATTGGACGAAACAAAAGCCGACGGTCTTATTTTCCACGGAGGCTTCCAGAACACCGAAGAGGAGAGGAAGAGGAGCCACGAGGCGACCACACCCTAGGGGGGCGCGGCCCCACCACTGGGCGCGCCGCCCTATGGGGTGGGCCCCTCGGGACTCCACCGACATCGCCCCTTCGCCTATATATTCCTTCCGTCGCGAAAACCCTAACACAACAAGTCATATTCCACGAAGAGTTCCGTAGCCGCCGTCATGGCGAAGACAAGTTTCGGGGGACAGAATCTTTGTTCCGGCACGCCGCCGGGACGGGGAAGTGCCCCCGGAATCCATCTCCATCGACACCACCGCCATCTTCATCGCCGTTGCTGTCTCCCATGATGAGGAGGGAGTAGTTCTCCCCCGAGGCTGAGGGCTCTACCAATAGCTATGTGGTTCATCTCTCTCTCCCATGGTATGATCTTTATGTGATCATGAGCTTTGTATCACTATTAATCTATGTGCTACTCTAGTGATGTTATTAAAGTATTCTATTTCTCC
Source organism: Lolium rigidum (assembly GCF_022539505.1). Taxonomy (NCBI): domain Eukaryota; kingdom Viridiplantae; phylum Streptophyta; class Magnoliopsida; order Poales; family Poaceae; genus Lolium; species Lolium rigidum. Next base: position 218,512,775 of record NC_061509.1, read on the forward strand.
TCCATGATGTAAAGTTGACAGTGTATGCATCATGTAGTACTTGGCGTAGGTTATGATTGTAATCTCTTGTGGATTATGAAGTTAACTATTACTATGATAGTATTGATGTGATCTATTCCCCCTTTCATAGCTATTGTTGACGAGTGTGTATGCTATGTTAGTACTCGGTCTAAATTGCAACGGTATTATCTTGGATTATGATTTGATGAGGATATCCCTATGAGTGGTGTTTATCAAGTACTTGATGAACTTTGAGTGGAGCTTTTGTAGCCACTACGTGATGATTAGTGATTCCAATAGGAGAGTAATTCAGAGTAGCACAAGTGAAGTTTTGTAATCTAGTTGAATATGTAGATGTTGCTCTTGTCTATTATGCACTCTAGAGGTTACTTTAATATGAACTCCGGAGTCACTCTCCACGGTGTGATGGTGACAGTGTGCGCATCGTGTGTGATTCCTTTATGACGTTGTGGAGCTTGTTTACTCCGGCTTGAGGTGTGCTTTTGTAGCCCTACACAATGAATGGTGTTTGTTATCCAACAAGAGAGTGTTTAAGAGTAGCTTTATTCAATTATGTGATCATTATTGAGAGTGTCCACTAGTGAAAGTATGATCCCTAGGCCTTGTTTCTAAGCATTGAAACACCATTTCCAACAAGTTCTGCTACATGTTCGCTTGCTGTCATCTTTATTTCAGATTGCAATTACTACTTATAATCGTCCATATTACTTGTATTTCACTATCTCTTCGCCGAACTAGTGCACCTATACATCTGACAAGTATATTAGGTGTGTTGGGGACACAAGAGACTTCTTGTATCTTAATTGCAGGGTTGCTTGAGAGGGATATCTTTGACCTCTACCTCCCCGAGTTCGATAAACCTTGGGTGATTCACTTAAGGGAAACTTGCTGCTATTCTACAAACCTCTTCTCTTGGAGGCCCAACACTGTCTACAGGAAAAGAAGCGTGCGTAGACATCAAGCTATTTTCTGGCGCTGTTTCCGGGGAGGTAAGGTAAAAGGTATTCACATCCTCCGACTACTAAGCTATTTCCTAGCACTGTTGCCGGTGTGTGAGTGCTCGAAGATATTTCCTTTAGATCCTGCAATTATATCTTTTTGTTTCTTGTTTTTATTTTTCACTAGTTATGCTAAATGGAAAACAACAAAAAAATTAGAGATCTTTATGAACTTTATATTGAATTAGGACATGATGTGTTTGAAGAGAGAATTAAAAAACCCATGGAACTTTGTTTGCAAAATAGTTGTAGCAATGTTATTAGCATGAACTCTTTGAACACTATTATTTCTAATGCTATGGAAGAATTTAAGCTTGGGGAAGCTGGTTGTGATATTTTTAGTCCCCCAAGTTTTGAGGAGAAAATTTTCTTTGATGATACTTTGCCTCCCATTTATGATGATTATAATGATAGTGGTATTTTGGTGCCACCTACTATGGAGGATAAAGTTTATTATGATTATACCATGCCTGCAATTTATGATGATTATAGCGATGGTTGTGATAGTTTTACTCCCACTATTACTAATAAAATTGATTATGCTTATGTGGAGAGTAATGATACTTTTATGCATGTGAATAAGAATGCTTTATGTGATAGTTATATTGTTGAGTTTGTTCATGATGCTATTGGGAATTATTATGAGAGAGGAAAATATGGTTGTAGAAATTTTCATGGTATTAAAACACCTCTCTACATGCTGAAAATTTTGAAGTTACTCGTGTTTTATCTTCCAATGCTTGTCACTTTGATCTTCATGAATTTATTTGTGTACAAGATTCCTATGCATAGGAAGCGAGGTTAGGCTTAAATTTGTTTCATACTTGCTTTTTGATGCTCTCTTTGCTTCAACTCTCATCCTTATGTGAGCATCATTAAAATTACTCGAGCCCATCTTAATGGCTATAAAGAAAGCACTTCTTGGGAGATAACCCATGTTTTTATTTTGCTACTGTTTTGTTGTGTCTTGGAAGTTGTTACTACTGTAGCAACCTCTACTTATCTTTATTTTATTGCATTGTTGTGCTAAGTAAAGTCTTTGATAGAAGGTTGATACTATATTTGGATTTCTGCGCAGAAATAGATTTTTAGTTGTCACGAATTTGAGTTGATCTCTCTGTAGGAGAATCTAAAAAATCTGCAAATATTCATGAGTAATCCTCAGATATGTACGCAACTTTCATTCAATTTGAGCTTCTTCATCTGAGCATGTTAAGTGCCTCGAAAAATTCGTCTTTACGGATCGTTCGTTTTTGACAGATTCTGCCTTTTATTTCACATTGCCTCTTTTACTGTGTTTGAGTGGTTCTTTACTCCATTAAATTTCAGTAGCCTTTGGTAATGTCCAGAAGTGTTGGGAATGATTGTGTCCTCTCTGAACATGTGAATTTTTGATTATTCACTAACCCTCTAATGAGATTGTTTTGAGTTTGGTGTGGAGAGAGTTTTCAAGGATCAAGACAGGAGGATGATATAATATGATCAAGAAGAGTGAAAAGTCTAAGCTTTGGGATACCCCCGTGGTTCATCCCTGCATATTTCAAGAAGACTCAAGCATCTAAGCTTGGGTATGCCCAAGGCATCCCCTCCTTCATCAACAACTTATCAGGTCACCTTTAGTGAAACTATATTTTTATTCCGTCACATCTTATTTGCTTTACTTGGAGCGTTTGTGTGTTTTTATTTTTGTTTGTGTTTGAATAAAATCGGATCCTAGCATTCCTTGTGTGGGACAGAGACACGCTCCGCTTATTCATATGAACACTTGTGTTCTTCGTTTTACTTTTAATGTTCATGGCAAAAGTTAAAAGCTGCATCACTTATTGCTATTTGGTTGGAAACAGAAAATGCTTCATGTGGTAATTGGTATATTGTCTTGAATAATTTGATACTTGGCAATTGTTTTGGGTTCTCAAGTAGATCATGTTTAAGCTCTTGCATCATGTAGTTCAAACCTATTAGTGGAGAATTACTGTAGAGCTTGTTGAAATTTGGTTTGCATGATTGGTCTCTCTAAATTCTAGATATTTTCTGGTAAAAGTGTTTGAACAACAAGGAACACAGTGTAGAGTCTTATAATGCTTGCAATATGTTCTTATGTAAGTTTTGTTGTACCGGTTCATACTTGTGTTTGCTTCAAACAACCTTGCTAGCCAAAGCCTTGTACTGAGAGGGAATGCTTCTCGTGCGTCCAAAACCTCGAGCTAAAACTTATGCATTTTGTGTCCACCATAACTACCTATCATGTGGTATTTTTCTGCCATTCCAAAGTAAATTCCTTGCGTGCTACCTTTAAAATTTTCATTCCTTGTCTTTGCAATACATAGCTCATGGGAAAGTATCCTAAAAAACTATTGTGGTAAAGAATATGTCGTTTATGTATCTTATTTTTTATAAGTTGCTTGTTGAGCGGTAACCATGTTTCTGGGGACGCCATCAACCTGTTACACCTTTGTTGAATATCATGTGAGTTTCTATGCATGTTCGTCTTGTCTGAAGTAAGGGAGATTTGCCGTGAGTTGAATGGTTTGAGTATGCATATTGTTAGAGAAGAACATTGGGCCGCCAACCAAAGCCATGTATCATGGTGGAAGTTTCAGCTTGGACATTAATCCTCAAATCTCTTATGAGAATATTATCTGTTGTTGAATGCTTAAAGCATAAAATAGGAGTCCATTATCTGTTTTCTATGTTGTCCCGGTATGGATGTCCTCAAGTTGAGATCTATCAAAACCGAGAAATCAAATGCGATTTATCTCCTTGGACCTTTGTACAGGTGGCATAGAGGTACCCCTTTGTGACACTTGGTTGAAACATATGTAATGCAATGATAATCCATGGAAATCCGAGCTAATTAGGACAAGGTGCGAGCACTATTGGTATTCGATGCATGAGGCTTGCAACTTATAGGAGGTTTTATGCATAACACATATGAATTATTACTACCGTTGACAAAATTGTTTCCATGTTTTCAAAATAAAAAGCTCTAGCACATGAGTAATCCCTGCTTCCCTCTGCGAAGGGCCTTTCTTTTACTTTATGTTGAGTCGGTTTACCTACTTCTTTCCATCTTAGAAGCAAACACTTGTGTCAACTTGTGTGCATTGATTCTTACATACTTGCTTATTTGCACTCATCATATTACTTTGTGTTGACAATTATCCATGAGATATACATGTTGAAAGTTGAAAGCAATTGCTGAAACTTAAATCTTCCTTTGTGTTGCTTCAAAACCTTCTATTAAGAATCTATTGCTTTATGAGTTAACTCTTATGCAAGACTTGTTGATGCTTGTCTTGAAAGTACTATTCATGAAAAGTCCTTGCTATATGATTTAGTTGTTTAGTCATTATCTTTACCATTGCTTTGAATCACTTCATTCATCTCATATGCTTTACAATAGTATTGATCAAGATTATGATAGTAGCATGTCACTTCGAAATTATCCTTGTTATCGTTTACCTACTCGAGGGCGAGTAGGAACTAAGCTTGGGGATGCTTGATACGTCTCAAACGTATCTATAATTTCTTATGTTCCATGCTAGTTTTATGACAATATCTACATGTTTTATCCATACTTTATATCATTTTGATGCATTTTCCGGAACTAACCTATTAACAAGATGCCGAAGCGCCAGTTCCTGTTTTCTGCTGTTTTTGGTTTCAGAAATCCTACATAGGAAATATTCTCGGAATTGGACGAAACAAAAGCCCACGGTCTTATTTTCCACTGAGGCTTCCAGAACACCGAAGAGGAGACGAAGAGGAGCCACGAGGCGGCCACACCCTAGGGGGGCGCGGCCCCACCACTGGGCGCGCCGCCCTATGGGGTGGGCCCCTCGGGACTCCACCGACATCGCCCCTTCGCCTATATATTCCTTCCGTCGCGAAAACCCTAACACAATAAGTCATATTCCACGAAGAGTTCCGTAGCCGCCGCCATCACGAAGACATGTTTCGGGGGACAGATTCTCTGTTCCGGCACGTCGCCGGGACGGGGAAGTGCCCTCGGAATCCATCTCCATCGACACCACCGCCATCTTCATCGCCGTTGCTGTCTCCCATGATGAGGAGGGAGTAGTTCTCCCCCGAAGCTGAGGGCTCTACCGGTAGCTATGTGGTTCATCTCTCTCTCCCATGGTGTGATCTTTATGTGATCATGAGCTTTGTATCACTATTAATCTATGTGCTACTCTAGTGATGTTATTAAAGTATTCTATTCCTCCTCCATGATGTAAAGTTGACAGTGTGTGCATCATGTAGTACTTGGCGTAGGTTATGATTGTAATCTCTTGTGGATTATGAAGTTAACTATTACTATGATAGTATTGATGTGATCTATTCCCCCTTTCATAGCTATTGTTGACAGTGTGTATGCTATGTTAGTACTCGGTCTAAATTGCAACGGTATTATCTTGGATTATGATTTGATGAGGATATCCCTATGAGTGGTGTTTATCAAGTACTTGATGAACTTTGAGTGGATCTCTTGTAGCCACTACGTGATGATTAGTGATTCCAATAGGAGAGTAATTCAGAGTAGCACAAGTGAAGTTTTGTAATCTAGTTGAATATGTAGATGTTGCTCTTGTCTATTATGCACTCTAGAGGTTACTTTAATATGAACTCCGGAGTCACTCTCCACGGTGTGATGGTGACAGTGTGCGCATCGTGTGTGATTCCTTTATGACGTTGTGGAGCTTGTTTACTCCGGCTTGAGGTGTGCTTTTGTAGCCCTACACAATGAATGGTGTTTGTTATCCAACAAGAGAGTGTTTAAGAGTAGCTTTATTCAATTATGTGATCATTGTTGAGAGTGTCCACTAGTGAAAGTATGATCCCTAGGCCTTGTTTCTAAGCATTGAAACACCGTTTTCAACAAGTTCTGCTACATGTTCGCTTTTTGCCATCTTTATTTCAGATTGCAATTACTACTTATAATCATCCATATTACTTGTATTTCACTATCTCTTCGCCGAACTAGTGCACCTATACATCTGACAAGTGTATTCGGTGTGTTGGGGACACAAGAGACTTCTTGTATCTTAATTGCGGGGTTGCTTGAGAGGGATATCTTTGACCTCTACCTCCCTGAGTTCGATAAACCTTGGGTGATTCACTTAAGGGAAACTTGCTGCTGTTCTACAAACCTCTGCTCTTGGAGGCCCAACACTGTCTACAGGAAAAGAAGCGTGCGTAGACATCAAACATCACCATAATAATCTTTAAATAAAACATAGTGAGGGTTAGCAATTCACGCATAATCATCATTAATGGCTTTTCCCTTTGAGGCATCACCACCAACGACAACCTTCTTCTTTTCTTGTGCGGGCTTGGCCTTCTTCTTTTTTGCCTTGGCATTATAGCCAAGGCCCTCCTTCCCATTGTTTGACCCTTTTCTACTCAAGAGGTCATCCAAATATTGCTTACTTTGGGGAGAGGAGGACTTCACAAGTTTATCCTTCAACCTAGCATTTTCCTCAACAATATTTGCATGATCACAAGTAGAGGTAGAAGAGCTAGCTATAGGCACATCATATTTAGAAAGCCTAATTTGAAGTTGCTCATTTGACTTGGTGAGGAGAGAGTGTTCACTCTTCAAGGCCTTGTGAGCCTTGTCTAGATCATCTAGATCCTTAACAAGTTTCTCATGATCAACACCAAATTTGGCCTTTTCCTTTTTAAGCACTTTTAACTTAGCCTAGTAAGATCTCTTTCTTTGATGAGTTTGGCAATTTCATCTTGGTTTCTAGTTTCTCTTCAAGAGAAGCTATAGTTTCTTGTTCTTCCTCAAGAGCATTTTTTAAATAGGCAATTTCAAGAGAATCCTCTCTTTCTATTTGACATTTTTATCAAGGATATGTTCTAGTTGTGCTAGACGAGACATGAGAGCCCCAACATGCTTTTTGTTGTCACCTTTCAATTTAAATATGAACTCATCGAACTCAAGAATTTGTTGTTTAACTTTTAAGCTAGCATGATCAATCCCTATAGTATTTGGCATGTTAGGGATAGAGGGGTTAGGGGATGATACCTCGGAAGATTTTAGCCATGAAACAATTTTCTTCCTTCATGTGAATATCCTCATTAGGTATTCGGTGATGAAGAGGTAGTGGAGATGGAAGCAAGAGCAACCAGCCCATTGGAAGTTTCATCTTCATCATCATCATCCCCGGAAGTATATTCTTCTTGAGTTGAGAGCACATTATATGTATCCTAGGAAGATCTTGCCATAAAGCAATGTGCATTCTTGATGTGAGGGTTCTCATTGGGGGATTCAAAGAGTGATGAAGATGGAGTAGAGGTAGTAGCAGTAACGGCCACTTCCTTTGAGGTTTCTTCTTCCTCACAATTATTGTCCTCGGAAGAATACTCCTCTTGAGTTAATAGCACAATCCTTGATGGCCTCTTGTTCTTCTTATTCTTCATGAAGGGTCTCTTGTTGGGAACCTTTGAATCTTTGCTCTTGTAAATGAGCCTCCCACCACGAATTTCTCTATTCTCTTATGGGCATTCGGCAATGAAGTGGTACTTGTCACCGCAATTGAAACAAGATCTTGATCCTGGGCCCGAGCACTTGAACCCGCTTGCTTTGTTCCTCTTGATGTTCTCTTCTTTTGCTTTGGATGGATCAACCCAAAAGATTCTTGCATGGAATACCATATGGTCATGGTAATGGTATTCCAAGTCCTCCGGATAGGACATGATCCAAGAGGTTCTATATGGTTCTTGAGTATCCACCTCTTCCACCGTATTGACATTCAAAGCAAGATTTGCACCTCTTGCCATCCCCATTGCACGCTTTCGAGAGAATCTTGAGAATTTTGTTCGGCCACCTTGAGAGCTTGCATCTCGTGCACCACTTGATAGGAGGTTATCATAGGATAGATTTCCCTCCCAAGGAGACTCTTGACATCAATGGCTTCAAAAGGCAGCATGGCATCGATATACTTGCCCTTGATCCAAAAGTCATCAATATGTTCGGCACCCACATTACGAAAGGCATCGAAAATGGATATGAGCCTTCTATACATCTCTTTATGATCTTCATTTAGCAACATCATGAACCCTTCGGCTTGGTTTCGAAGAGCACTATACTTTTTTCTCTTCATACTTTCATTTCCCACAAAGATTTCGGACAACCCATCCCAAGCTTCCTTGGCGGTGGAGTAATTCCGAATATAAGCCAAGTCCTTTGACCCAACAACTTGCTGAATCATGTTCAAGGCGACAAAGTTGAGTTGGTGATCAACCTATTCTCTTCTATTCAACTTGTCGGCGTTGAAAGGCTTGTACCCTTCAAGAATGATTCTCCAAATCTCATTGGAGGCACTGCACACATGAGAGCGAAACTCAAATTTCCACCTATTAAAATCCTCAACATTAAGCTTAGGGGATCAACCCTATTGTTTATATGAGGGTGGGGGACAGGAGGATCCGGAGTGTGCCAACCAACGACATTGCAGCTCTCACCTATGCCCTTTTTTAGGAGAAGCACTAGGAATTTTAACATTGGCTAAGTCGTCACCATCCAAGGGCCTTTTAGTAGAGGATGAGGCCAAAGCATCTCCTTCTAATAAAGAGTCCTTGTCCTTCTCCTATGTGATGGGAATGACTGGAGGGACCGACGACTTTATAAGGCCCGAAAGTTATTTCTTCATATCATCCATATTAGCTTCCATGGAGGATCTCAAGGATGTTTCCAAAGACTTGAGATCATCCATGGAAGCCAGCTTTGCGGTCCCTTCCAGATTCACATCGTCCAGCATACTCTCAGGCGGTTAAGCCCGAAATAAGAGCCGAGGTTCTGATACCAATTGAAAGGCTCGTATGTCGCACCTAGAGGGGGGTGAATAGGTGCTACCCAATTTTTAGTTCGTTTTCAATTAAGGCTTGACACAAAGGTAAATTCTCTAGATATGCAACCATGTGAATTTCCCTAGATGTCAAGGTATACAACTAAGCAAGATATAGCTAGGAAAGATATAGTAATGCAATAAAGGATAGAGGTAACCGAGAGTGGAGAATGCGGAGACACGAGGGATGATTCCCGTAGTTCCTTCCTTTTGAGGGGAAGTACGTCTACGTTGGAGGAGTGTGGTCGCCACAAAGGCCTAACCAACGCCACGAAGGCCTCACCCTATTCTCCGGTGAGCAACGCCATAAAGGCCTAGCTCACTTGTCCGCTAAGGGATTTCCCCGAGACGGAAACCAGGCCTTTACAAGGTTCTTGGGGCACACATACACAACCATATTGGAGGCTCCCAATAGCTGTAACAACATCACACAACAAGATCGAATCAACCACAAACAACTAGTGTTTCCAAAAAGGAACACTAGCAAAGGGGCCCTAAAGCAAATGATCGAGGGGGAAATGTAAATCGCTTCGGTGAAGATGTAGATCAGGGTCTTCTCCTTTGATTCTCCAAAGATAAAGAGCTTTGGATGGTTGGAGGAGTAGATCAAGGTGAATCTTGTGTTTCCTGTGGCTCAACAATGGTGGATGAACTTTGAGGGAGTGAGCAACCTGAGCTTGGGGAAGAAGGGGGTATTTATACCCCCACCAAATCCGTTGCAGAAACTAAGGGCGGAAATTTCGGTGTAAGTTGGGGCCGGAATTCCCCCCCCCCCGAAATTTCCGGCCCCTCGACTGAAATTTCTAGCCAAATTTGTAGGCGGTATACTGAGAGCCCGAACCTATTTCCGTCCTGTAAATTCATGTTTTCTTCCTTTCTTCTTCCTTTTCAACAAATGATTCTCTCCTTTTTAATTCTTCTCATTTCAAACACAATATAGATCATATATGCACACTAAGCCACATTATATTATCACACATGTTGTCATCAAACACACAAAACCATAATTATGGAGAGATGTTCTTTCAGCTGGCCTTCAAACAACTTGCGGATTAAACGTCCCGATTTCGGCTATTGAGTTGATGAAATATGTAGCTAGATACTTGTGGGAAAGAGTATTGGTACTCTTGAGGGATGTGCAAAATTTTGCTATGGTCATCATGACCAATATTGGAAACTATTATGGAATCCAAATGAATCACCTAGGAAGTTTTGGCATGATCTCGATACTATTAGATGAAATTCCTTGAAACACAATGAATATAAAAGAAGTGTTTTGATAACCTTGATTTATTGATGTGGGTGTTAATAAAACACTCCATTGTTATGCTTCTTTTGACATGATCTCCTATTATTAATATATAAACATAAAAAAGGAGCAATAGGAGGATCACAAGTTTGATTTCAAGGTAGATTTACTTTTGACATGAGGCATAGAAGCTGTAACTGATCTCTTATGGACTAACATAACTGAACTAGTGTTTCCTTGTATGATTATGTTACATCTCACTTCTAGTTGGTGAAGTATAGGATAACACTTCATACTTGTGAGTTTTTCTACCCAACTTCATTCTCTCTATGATTCTTTTTCACTTTGTCACTTGAGGGCGAGTAAAAAATAATCTTGGGGAATTTGATAGCTGATGGCGTGTGAGACACACGTCTGTTGGGAACCCCAAGAGGAAGGTGTGATGCGTACAGCAGCAAGTTTTCCCTCAGTAAGAAACCAAGGTTATCGAACCAGTAGGAGATGAAGGCCACGTGAAGGTTGTTGGTGAAGGAATGTAGTGCGGCGCAACACCGGGGATTCTGCGCCAACGTGGAACCTGCACAACACAATCAAAATACTTTGCCCCAACTTAACAGTGAGGTTGTCAATCTCACCGGCTTGCTGTAAACAAAGGATTAAACGTATGGTTTGGATAATGATGTTTGTTTGCGAAGAACAACAATGAACAGAGTTTGCAGTAGATTGTATTTCAGATGTAAAAGAATGGACCGGGGTCCACAGTTCACTAGTGGTGTCTCTCCAATAAGAAATAGCATGTTGGGTGAACAAATTACAGTTGGGCAATTGACAAATAAAGAGGGCATAACAATGCACATACATATCATGATGACTACTATGAGATTTAATTAGGGCATTACGACAAAGTACATAGACCGCTATCCAGCATGCATCTATGCCTAAAAAGTCCACCTTCGGGTTAGCATCCGCACCCCTTCCGGTATTAAGTTGCAAACAACAGACAATTGCATTAAGTATGGTGCGTAATGTAATCAACACAAATATCCTTAGACAAAGCATTGATGTTTTATCCCTAGTGGCAACGAGCACATCCACAACCTTAGAACTTTCCGTCACCGTCCCGGATTCAATGGAGGCATGAACCCACTATCGAGCATAAATACTCCCTCTTGGAGTCACAAGTATCAACTTGGCCAGAGCCTCTACTAGCAACGGAGAGCATGCAAGAACATAAACAACATATATATGATAGATTGATAATCAACTTGACATAGTATTCCATATTCATCGGATCCCAACAAACACAACATGTAGCATTACAAATAGACGATCTTGATCATGATAGGCAGCTCACAAGATCTAACATGATAGCACAATGAGGAGAAGACAACCATCTAGCTACTGCTATGGACCCATAGTCCAAGGATGAACTACTCACACATCAGTCCGGAGGCGATCATGGTGATGTAGAGTCCTCCGGGAGATGATTCCCCTCTCCGGCAGGGTGCCGGAGGCGATCTCCTGAATCCTCCGAGATGAGATTGGCGGCGGCGGTGTCTCTGGAACTTTTTCCGTATCGTGGCTCTCGGTAATAGGGTTTTCGCGACGGAGAGTTTAAGTAGGCGGAAGGGCAGAGTCGGAGGAGGCACGAGGGCCCCACACCATAGGGCGGCGCGGGCCCCCTTGGCCGCGCGGCCCTGTGGTGTCGGCGCCTCGTGGCCCCACTTCGTATCCTCTTCGGTCTTCTGGAAGCTCCGTGGAAAAATAAGACCCTGGGCGTTCGTTTCGTCCAATTCCGAGAATATCTCCTGTGTAGGATTTCTGAAACCAAAAACAGCACAAAACAGGAACTGGCGCTTCGGCATCTCGTTAATAGGTTAGTGCCGGAAAATGCATATAAATGATGTAAAGTGTGTATAAAACATGTGAGTATCTATTATATACTAAAAGCAAAATACGGATGTTTAATAGAGCCACCACATTAATCCACATCATTAGAATTATTTAAGCGGTTAGATCTATAATTTTAATGGCTAATATTTAAGGATTTTACGTAACATGTACACGTTCATATTTTGTAGACATATGCAATATGTTACGTTTGACACGTACGTGGAATCAAAAAAGAAATAGAAAGCGTGCTGATTAGACATAAGACATGGTCATACCACATAATCAGAACGTGCATGCATAGGACTCTATTTGTGTGCCTGCTACAAAAAGAAAGAGCCTACACGAGCTAGATAAAAGATGTCACTAGTGGAAAACGGGGCAATAGGCCCGGTCCATTTGGGCCTTTAGACCCGGTTCCCGAACCGGGACCAACTAGGCGGGACTAAAGGGGGTACCCTTTAGTCCCGGTTCAAAGATAAACCGGGCCTAAAGGCCTCAACACGTGGTGCGACCAGGGAGCTCCCGCTGGAAGGGCTTTGGTCCCGGTTCGTGGTACGAACCGGGCCTATGTTTCTGCCGCGGCGGAGAATTGCTATTTCTCTGCCGCGGCACAGATTTGGGCTGTACCAGCGTTTCTGCCGCGGCAGAGAAACAGTCTGTTTCCCTTGCCGCGGCGAGTTTCAGCAATGCATATCTATATCATTCAAGAAACCACAAAAAATCGTCATGAATATATATAGACATCGTCAACGAGTAGACGACATAGTCAACACAGTACACGTAATGCATGCATATTTACAATACAACTTTTCCTGAACGAATATCCTCCGCCGTCACGATCTTCCGATAGTGCTCTCCACTGGGGTAAGGACCTCGGTAATAAAGAATCCCGCGATTTCCTCTTGAATTGCTTTTATTTGATCCGCTGTTATGAGAGTGTCCCGCAGGCGTGTCATCTATATTTAAAAAAGGAGATCAATATATGAATGGAACTCAATACAATAGATGGTACTAATTAAGATTAATTGTGAAAATTTGTTATCGTACACGAGTGTGGTGTATTTGGGGATCCCCACCCTTGGGACAGGCCATGTCACGCATGAAGGTGCGAACGTAGTATCCACATAAGTTATTCCCTTGTTCCTGCCTCATACACTTTACGAAAAAATAGTTCGATCAAACTAATAATCAAGCATCGTATTGAAAGTAAATATCATATATAAAGTTTCACGGACATAGCTATATATATAGTACTACTTACGGGGTAATCTCTAAATGTAAGCTCCGGTTTCCACCATTCACCCGGAACAGTATTGATGAACCGTTTCCAAGCCACTGCCCGGCAAAAAATAATGAGTAAATGAGTAATTGATTAGTTGATGATATCTTCGAATTAGAGCAGATGAAGATGCCAATACGAAATTGATTGAAACTACCTCACGGAGGATGGCAGCCATGTCCGCCCATTCCGCATATTCCGTACGTTTCGAGTCCATGACGTTTACGACTCCAAGGTGAAGATCAATGATTAGGAGAATAAAATGGAAAGCTGCACAAGCATAGCTCAATGATTACGAGAATAAAGTGGAAGATGCACAAGCATAATGTATGTTATATATAACACTCACTTGAAGTTGTAGGGAAAGAATATATCCTCTTTGTCTCGCTTGCTTCTCTAAAAACATTACGATGTTGTCCTCTGTGTCCTTGGCGAAGTCTCGAACCGTAACTTCATGAACTGTGTTTGGGTCTATGAACCCCAGCGGTAGGAGCTTGCCTCTTTTGTATTCCAGCTTCTTCATTCTGCATAATTAAATGTATAGCGTACACAAAGAATATAATGAGGATAATTGTTAGTGCAAATGAATGAGCTACAAACTTAATTACACAAATAAATCACTTACGAGCGGTAGCAAGCGATGACGGCTTTGTCGAGGGCGTCTTGATTGAATAACCGAAACGGTTCGCATAACTCAAGGTTTATCTCGTCTTCCCCCGGAAGTAATGCTCATCTCTAAGATACACCGTGAGGTAGGTTTCACATCTTCGACGAGGCTTTCGGTACCGAGTCATGCAACCTTCGCATACGAGTCCCTAGACGCGCGAGCTCGCCGGGTTTGACGAGATCTTTTCCGTATCTATACGTGTTTACCACTTGAGCCGTTGGATAGTAATCTTCGTACTCAGCCGATGCTCCCTGAGCTCTAGCCGCCCGTTCGATCATCGATGCCGTCTACGGATCATGATATGGCTCCACGATGAAGTGGGGTACGGCCTCGAATGTCCTGCTTGTCCAAGGCTGGGCGACTTTTTTGCTTCTTTGCTCGCTCTAGAGGACTGTCCAAGAGAGCGGTCATAATCAGCTCTCGGCTCAGGTCTCTTCATTCTCGTCTCGGCAAAGTGCTTCCGCTGTACGCGGTCGAATAAACACCTTCTTCGGCGCAAGAAACGCCTTTTGCTCTTCGAGTCTGCTCATGTGGTAACAACTGCGGAGTACGTGCCCTCATTGGAGTTGATGATCTCTTCGGAGCTGTAGGAGGTGCCGCGGACAGCTTCCTCTTTTGCTTAAGTGGAGGCGGCGGAGTCTCCCGACGAGGAGGAGGAGGAGGCGGCGGAGTATTTTCACGCGGAGCGGACTGGTCATGGATAGGGGAATCATCATCGCGCACGGGAGAATCATCACGCGGAGGAGACTCGGGTGGCGGAGGAGGCGGAGGTGGCATGCTTGTTGGCTTCTCACTGGAAACACAATGTTCTCCTTCCGCCATTGCACGGTGGTTCTACGGGCTTCTCCCGGTTCTTTGATTTCCCCATCTTCACCTGCGAGGTGCTCAAGCACCAACCCCTCATAAGCGCTCATCACTATCCAC
>NC_061509.1:218527761-218562613 GCF_022539505.1 Lolium rigidum
CTGTGTAGGATTCTGAAACCAAAAACATCACAAAACAGGAACTGGCGCTTCGGCATCTCGTTAATAGGTTAGTGCCGGAAAATGCATATAAATGATGTAAAGTGTGTATAAAACATGTGAGTATTGTCATAAAACTAGCATGGAACATAAGAAATTATAGATACGTTTGAGACGTATCAATAGCTCGAAATGTTGCACTTTTCTACTGAGGTTTTTAACTATACTATTACGCATATTCTCACTCATTTCATGCTCCAGTTAGATATACCTATGCCTATTATGCATACTGACCAAGAGGATAAAATGGGAGAATTACAAGCACCAGACTTAGCCATATGAGGTGTGGGAAAAGTGATATTTTCCCAATATCTTATATTTAATATCTAAGGCTATGGTATTGTATCCTCGTCCATATGAGTTCAACGAGCTGAAGAACACCTCAATCAGAGTTCGTATGAAGAAATGGCGGCCAAAATACAAAAGTCCAGGGAGAATAGCGACCATCGGTATGGTAGACCCCGCCCGTACCGTCCGCACATACTGGGCTCCGCTGGCTTCGTTTCGTCAAAAGAAACAACATTTGTGAAGGCCCGATGGGCATATTTGGCCCCGAGCTCAGTCGGTTCGTGAAACCGACCTCCAACGCCTATATAAAAAGGGGAGGATCCAAGGAGAGGCATCATTCATCCACGCCCTAGGGGCGAAGCCGTGCCGCTCTACCGTCGCTATTGTCTCCGCAGCCACCGCCTCCATCAACACACATAAGAGGATCTTTAAGGGCAACGCGTCGATCTCCATCATCATCAACGTCTCCATCACCGATCCCCTTTGTCTACTTGGTTGTGATCCGAACTCTATTATGATTTACACTTGTATACAATTGTACCTTAATATTCGATCCATATCATTGTCATGATGTTGATCCCCTTCATGTATGAGTAGTTCCTTTGTTCTTGGGGAGATATGGAGAAACCCTAATAATACTATGATGTGAAATAAAGATGATCTATATCTTTGTATAATGATTATGTGTTAGTTATCCCTCTTGATGTTATGTGAAGTGCACCACATAATATTTGCCTCCGGGACAAGAGAGGGAATTACCTTTTGAAAGAGTGTATGGAGAGAAGTGACATTACCGTACGCCACTTTATCATATGGATGGGGGATAAGGAGGGAGTCACCATGCTCATATCTATAACCATGAGGCAAAATCCTTAATTGTGATGGTCAATATATGGTTTGCAGAAGGCTAGACGCAACGGTTATTTAGAGATGCGATGACCGATGGCTTTCTGAGCGCATCTTATTATGGAGCTCTCCCCACACATAACATATCAAATGACATAGTTCATCCTAATCATAAGTAGTACCAATACTAGTGGTGGAACCTACACTCCTTGAGAACCCCTCAACCATATCACAAACACACTCTCAACACTCTCTTGTTTTAGTTTACTTTTATTATTTAATTTGCTTTTAGTTACTTCAAACTCTCAAACTATTTCCATCTTAGCAACTTATAGTATATGCTATTTCCAAACCACGGGTTGGGTACGAACGTGGCTGCGCCTGACATAGTAGATGCGGTGTTGTGTTTATTGCCATTTGCAAAGCTTCTCAGGGACAAACTTATATAAATAATATTTGCTCCTACAAGTACTGCAACAACTATATTGTTGATCGCAGGAACCCAGTCATCACTATCCTATAACCCTGTCTCCCAACAACCACCTTGAGACAGGTAAAAGGAAAAACCTAGCAAGACCATACCTTTACCTTGCGCATCCCGCATGATCTTGATGACTCTTCATATGCTTCATTCAAGATGGAATTCCCACTTGATCATTGTTGCTTCGTGAAGATTCATGATTGCTCTCCCATACACCACTATGGGAAAGCTTCAGTTGAAGCACATCTTCACAAATCCATTATCACCAAATGTACGACAAGATTCAAGCATGGTCTTCTCGATATGCTCATCTTGAACTTAGCCTTCTCAACCTTGATGACATCCCTACTTGATGCCATCCTCACATGGGCTATATGAGATCATACTCTTGATGAATGCTCATGGAAAGATACCTAACCCACATAGACAACACAAATGCACATATATAGTGGGTTAGCTCATGAAGCATAATTGACAAGGCTTACCATACCACAAGATCACATGATACAAAGTGGTACAATCTTTATGCTTCATGTGTTGACCAACTTGAATTCAATCTTCGCTCTTAGTCTTAGTCAACCTTGTATCCTTTCATGTTCTATCATAATATCTTGAGGTACATAAGGCACTCTTCATTTGATTGCATGCTCTAAACCTTAGTCAACCATGGCTCAACTCATGAGACTATCATGACACTGGCTTAGAGCCATATGTTGAATTCTTCTTTTGAAATCACACTCTCAAGATCTTGATCATATAATATTTTTCTCTTCAAATCGATGATCTTGATGCCAATACGAAAGGTATATATTTATCTTCATGGCATCCACACTTGAATCCAACACATGGACTATAAGAAATGCCAATGGAACATTCCTTCATACAAATACAATGAAAATATTAGTCCACCGAGGATCGTCATTAATAACCAAAAACACACTTAGGGGCAATGCACCTTAACAGAGATGATCATCCATCGATTCATGGAGGAGGAAGCCAATGTCGTCGCCAATGAAGAGGAGCACTTCATGAACAACGCTACTAAACATGGAGGGTTGAAATTTGGGAGAAAGATATCGAAACCAAGGCAGAGGATGGATAGGCATGTCAAGCTATACGTCGACTATTTCGCGGACGAACCAACACCTATCGCAAAGGATTTTTTTCTCCAACAATATATGATGAACAAGGAGTTGTTTTCATGACGCTGGTGCATGGCGTGAGAGACTATGATGACTACTTCATGATAAACAAAGACTATACGAAATGGTTGGCATCAATTCAAAAAATTCATTGCTGCAATGAGATCCTTGCATATGGAGCTGCTCGAGATGTAAAAGATGACTACCTACATATGGCTGAGTCCAATGCCGCTGAATTCATATACACATGATCATGGAGAGTGAGCGCAAATCTCTACCATTTAATGATCATTGGCATGATCACCAGGGTCCTCTTGCCGGTGTCGATCACCAAGTGCTAGTTGATTTGCTGATTTTATCGCTGTTCATGCGGAAATTCATGGCCTAGATGCTCATAAACAAGTGTAAAATAATCTCATAGAGCATTTGTGGAGGCTTAAATGAGACAACACTTTAATGAATTTGAACGTCATTTTATTTGAATTGTATGAATTATTTTATTTACACTTCTAATTATTGTAAAATATTTTCTAATGTGTTGTAGACTATTTTAAAATATGGCTAAATTATAACAAAAAAAACCTAGCGGGATTGGCCCAATGGGAGGTGGCGCATGCTGCTGGACACCATTTCAGGCACGCGGCTTAAGATACTCTTAGCATAGAAAATAAGATGTTATTTTAGCCAAATTACTAGGTGTCGTACTCCACTAGTTACACTTTTGCTCCTAAACTTGAAGTCGGCCAATGTGTTTCCATGCTACTAGAGGCCTAGTAAGGACAAATAACAAAATGCCATGATGGTGTGCAGCAAGCAAGTGCCATGAGCATCGAGATCCAACGGCTTCACGGGCTTAACATTCTTCAGAAAAGTACAGAAATAGAATTTGGAAGATTTGTAACACATTACACATACACATACGTTGGGAAAAAGAGGAGGCTCGGTCAAGGATTAGCACGTTTACCCAATCACTATTCACTCACTAATCATACACACACCGTCGAGCTAATCCAACGCGGCATTCATTCACGCCCCACTACCTAACGGCAAGCTACCAGCTCAGTGACGGACCAAGCCAGAGCCAGAGCAGAGAGAAACACAGCAGCACACTCCTCCAGTCCAGGCTCCGGGCGGGAAGCACGACGGCCAAGGCAATGGGGGTCCGCTCGGCCACCAAGCTGCACATATCCCCGGCCCACTCCGCCGCCCGGCGCTCCCTCTTCCTGCCCCTCGCCGCCGTCGCCCTCCTCTGCTCCGCCTCCTACCTCCTGGGCGCCTGGCAACACGGCGGCGGCCTACTCTTCTCCGCCCCCAGCCCCCGCTCCGTCTCCATCGCCACCGACATCACCTGCACCACCACCCTCACCCCCTCCACCCCGACCCTCGACTTCTCCGCGCACCACGCGGCGGCGGCCGACCCCGCCGCGTCCAAGGCCGCCTCGTCCGCCTCCTCCGCCGCGCCGCGGAGGTACCCGGCCTGCCCCGTCGAGTACTCGGAGTACACGCCGTGCGAGGACGTGAAGCGGTCCCTGCGGTACCCGCGGGACCGGCTGGTGTACCGGGAGCGCCACTGCCCCTCGGCGCGCGAGCGGCTGCGGTGCCTCGTCCCCGCGCCCGCCGGGTACCGCAACCCGTTCCCGTGGCCCGCCAGCCGCGACGTCGCCTGGTTCGCCAACGTGCCGCACAAGGAGCTCACCGTCGAGAAGGCGGTGCAGAACTGGATCCGCGTCGACGGGGACAAGCTCCGCTTCCCCGGCGGCGGGACCATGTTCCCCCACGGCGCCGACGCATACATCGACGACATTGGGAAGCTCATCCCGCTCCACGACGGCTCCATTCGCACCGCGCTCGACACCGGCTGCGGGGTGAGTCTCCTTACTCTATAAATTTGTCAAATTTCTTCTGGTTTAGACAATGAATTGCATCACCCCGGCATACTAGTTTGTGTGTGATTCAAAAAAATTACAGTACTTTGGTACTTGGATTAGTGAAGAAAGGGGATACCTCTTGGTCAACAGGGGTCAAAAGGGGTAGTAGCACTACAGAGTACAAACTGCAGAATGTCGGCAGATATTATATGAGAGGATTTAATTAGTCGTCATACTAGCACAATTTTCAATTTTTGGCACCCACTGGCTTTTGTCAGTCATGCACAATTTTCAATTTAGCACCGACTGGTTTTGCAGCACCGTGCATGTCTGGCATGGTCATATTCTCATTGAATTGGTGGATTTTTCACCCAAACCTGAGAATTTGGCGACTATGGCTACAGCTAGTACAGCTCACAAACTGTGCTGGTTAGTGTTTTTATGAACTGAAACAACACAAGTTAATTGGAAAATCAGCTTGTCACTTGGCTTGTCATACACAGCTGGAACAGCAGGAGCGAATTGTAAAGTTTGTTTGTCACTTGTCAGTCTGTGCTACAGCGTTGTTGACAAAAGAATCGTGATGTTTTATCCAACTATTGGCACAATCATTGATTCATGAGCACCACCGCAAAGATTCAAGCGTGAAGTAGATTCTTTTTTCCGTAACGTTAAACAGTAACTTCACTACTGAAATATCATATCTACAGCCTTCATCTGACCAGATAGGCACATACATCTGAACTTTAGTACAGTAGTACACTACCTTCTTGAAGTAATTTTGGTATTCTAGGACAGAACTTTCTGCCTTTGTTTGATGACTCTGTAGCCGCATGAAAATGGCACATACTGTCTTCTTCTACTGTATTTGGCATAGTAGAAGTTTTCCCTGAAAAAACATATCTACAGCCTTCATCACGTGCACTGGATGACCAGATACGCACATACATCTGAACTTCAGTACTACACTGCCTTAAGTAATTTTGGTATTGTAGGACAGAACTTTCTGCTTTTGAGTTTTGATTCTGTAGTCGCATGGAAATGGCAGATAGTACTGTCTTCTTTCTCTCCGGTCGCAAGCATTATTTGGCTGACGCGCGCGTCGGCGGCCGTGTGCTGCAGGTAGCGAGCTGGGGCGCGTACCTGCTGTCCCGCGACATCCTGGCCATGTCGTTCGCGCCGCGGGACTCCCACGAGGCGCAGGTGCAGTTCGCGCTGGAGCGCGGCGTGCCTGCCATGATCGGCGTGCTCGCCTCCAACCGCCTGACCTACCCGGCGCGCGCCTTCGACATGGCGCACTGCTCCCGCTGCCTCATCCCCTGGCATCTCTACGGTACTATCACCCTGCGCTGCTCATCCGATCTGGTCACTCAGTCAGTGGTCACTCATCATGCATCTACCGTGAGCGTGCAGATGGGATGTACCTGATGGAAGTAGACCGCGTCCTCCGCCCTGGAGGGTACTGGATACTCTCCGGACCGCCGATCAACTGGAAGAAGTACTGGAAAGGGTGGGAGAGAAGCAAGGAGGACCTCAACGCCGAGCAGGAGGCCATCGAGGCCGTCGCCCGGAGCCTCTGCTGGACCAAGATCAAGGAGGCCGGCGACATCGCCGTCTGGCAGAAACCCG
Source organism: Lolium rigidum (assembly GCF_022539505.1). Taxonomy (NCBI): domain Eukaryota; kingdom Viridiplantae; phylum Streptophyta; class Magnoliopsida; order Poales; family Poaceae; genus Lolium; species Lolium rigidum. The sequence continues at coordinate 218,534,073 of NC_061509.1, forward strand.
CCAACCACCTCGCCTGCAAGGCCTCCCGGAAGAAGGCCGCCACCAAGTCCCCGCCTTTCTGCTCCTCCCGTAAAATTGCCGACGCAGCATGGTAACTCCACTGTCCAATGGTTAAAATCGAGGTACATGTTGCATCGCTGTAATTGGTTTGTTGCACGTAGGTACGACAAGATGGAGGCCTGCGTGACGCCGCTCCCGGAGGTCTCCGGCGCGAGCGAGGTTGCCGGCGGCGCGGTGCAGAAGTGGCCGCAGAGGCTCACCGCCGTGCCGCCCAGGGTCACCGCGGGCAGCCTCAAGGGCGTCACAGCCAAGGCGTTCCTGCAGGACACCGAGCTGTGGAAGAAGCGGGTTCGCCACTACAGGGCGGTGATCAACCAGTTCGAGCAGAAAGGACGGTACCGTAACGTGCTCGACATGAACGCCCGCCTCGGCGGCTTCGCGGCGGCGCTGGCGACGGCGAATTACCCGCTGTGGGTCATGAACATGGTCCCGGCCGTGGTGGGGAACTCCAGCGCAGCGCTCGGCGTCATCTACGAGCGCGGCCTCATCGGAAGCTACCAGGACTGGTGAGTAGTACAGTCGTCCTCTCGTACCGGGCACGCCCATCGTCGTACTAGATGCATGGTCCTTCTGTTCTATTATCACAGTAATCACAGCGGTGCGTCGGTGGCATGTCTTTTCGATGAGCGGTTCCTGATCTGGTTCCATTAATTCGCTGCTGCAGGTGCGAGGGCACCTCCACTTACCCGCGGACCTACGATCTCATCCACGCCGACTCAGTCTTCACGCTGTACAAGAACAGGTAACATCCATAGCTTGCATCAGAACACCCCTGCAATTTGAAGAAAACAGTCTCTGATGACTGAGGTAGCCTAACAGTTTTCACCCTGTCTGACCAAACTGTAACTCTGCAAGGTGTGAGATGGACATCATCCTCTTGGAGATGGACAGGATCCTGAGGCCCGAGGGCACGGTGATCATCAGAGACGACGTGGACATGCTCGTCAAGATCAAGAGCGTCGCCGACGGGATGAGGTGGGACAGCCAGATCGTCGACCACGAAGATGGCCCGCTTGTCAGGGAGAAGGTCCTCCTGGTTGCCAAGACATATTGGACTGCCAAGGACCAAGATCAATAGCACTAGTAGAATATATAGTATTTCTACATGCTCATAACTGATAAGCACATTGTTGCGCAGATGATCTCACAATTGGGTCGCCATTTCTAGCTTCATGTACTATTTCTGAATGCTCTTTCTTTTTCCTATAGGAAATCTGTCTCTAGTAAGTTGTAAAACAGGACATGATTTGTCTGGATATATTGTCACTTGATGGCCAAATTGCGTCAAGTGGTAAATAGAATTATTGTTTGCGAGCTATTTAAGATGCAAATTTCATCGTGCAATCCTCTCGCAAGCTTTGTGACCAGTAAATCTAGTGAAGTTAACCGTTGAGCAACATTGGATTCAGGATTTCTTCATGACCTGTTTTCGGTGGATCTCGCAACTGTGCGAGCCCATGGGTTAGGATGCATGAGCGGGGACAAAACGGGACCGGTCCCGGAAACTGAAAGGAGCAAAGGAACAAACGCCGGTGGATAATGGGGTCATGAATTGAATTGATACGGACATTTTGACAGACCAGGAGACCCCTCTAAAGTCCAAATAATCCGATCTGAAACTTCCCACATGGTCCATGCTCCATGCCCACACAGTTTGGACAAGAAGGAGAAGTGTCCGAACACTCGCAGCTAAACACAACTAATGCTGAATGATGCATGTTGGAACAGTAAGACCAACAGTTTTTGCAGTACATGAACAGGTGATAGTCCTGATTGGAACTACTTTTACTGTCCGGTAGTTGCAGATTTATTTGGGCTACCTTTTTCGGGCCCATAGACCTTGTCGAACAAACATGGTTTGAGCTTGATCTTCCAATTCAACTCATTTGTGATTGCACCACAATAATTGGGATGGCCAATATTTCGAAATTATAATGTTCCGACAACTCGACAGCTGAAAACAGGTCAATAAGAGCACGTACAATGGGGTGACGTCAGCCTTCCCTTAGAGATGTCACGTCAGATTTTTGCTTAGTTGGAGGAGAAAATGAAGGGAGAGAAGACTGTCTTAAAAAATAAGGGAAGGCATTTTCTCCATTGTACGTTATGTCTTCCCTTAGCAACATAATTTCCTACCAACTTTAATTTATTATCATTAATTGCTAGGGAAGACTATAAGAGATAACGTATTGTATGACTTATATCTATTGTCATATCTAAATGATGTGGTGGCATAAGGGAAGACATGCCTTCTCTACCATTGTATAGGCCTAAGGCTAGGGAAGTAGCAATTTCGACGGGAGAAGTGGGAAAATTATTTGTGAATAAAATAAACTCCACTTGCATGATGACTAATTATCTAATCAAAGTCTGGATTGCAAATTGCACAAAGGTGAGTACGTAGTTCATTATGTGCCAACTACATGCAACTATCCTAGTACCAGCAAGAGCTGAGACATTTCCTGGTTGCTTCAAGCTTCCATGCGTTCGCATGATCCGAGGTTTCCTTTGACCACTCTATCGACAAAACCTAACGACAATTCTTCCTAGTTGAATTTCATTAGGAACATGGAGGGTAAAGTCAGTAGCATGAACAGTTTTTTTTTTAGACAACCAGCTAGACTTTATTCGTTGACAACGAAGTTTATTGGAATGTTTATAGAGTAATATGTCCAGCCACAAGCCAGCGTCGTGAGTAACAAGGTGTCCAGCTAGGTTGTGAGCTTCCAAATTATGAGCCCTTCTTTCAAAGACAAAACTACACTCTAGAAACCATGCAGTCCTTGACTTAATCTCAGTAATAACAACACCATATTTGCCTAGGCTTACTTCCCCTATATCAGTCACCACTTGCTTGCAATCCAATGCAACATGAAATCGCGTGAGGCCAAGATCGTCAGCTAATGCAAGACTTCCCAAGAGCTTCCTGAATTGCTAGGTCGGTAATTTCATTGAAGACTATTGCCGAGGCACCCAGGTACACGCCATGGCTATCACGACACAAGGCCACCGCTACACCTTTTGCACTTGATTTTGATACAACGGCATCTACATTGATCTTTGGCATAGCTGTATGAGGAGGTATTCATCTGGCTTCGACTCCACATTATGGCGCTTGAGCAATGGTAGCGGATTGAGTTTTCCCATTGGCTAAACTCTTTAGTTCATCACGGAAGGCGGTGATAAAACCATGGGTCGAGTGAATGGCCTTTCTTCTCGCCATCCAAACTGCCCACAATATGACAGACAATCGAGTAAGTTGATCATGTGGCAATGTCTCCAATAGGTGAAATAACCAGTTCTTTGCATTCGCTTCTCCACATGCAATCATATGCTCCACCATAAGATCATTAGACACCATCCATACACTATTGGCCATAGTGCATTCAATTAGTGAATGTAGCTAAGATTCGACAGCCCAGACAACAAACATGTGCTAGCTCTAGCCATATTTCGATGCTCTAGAAGATCAGCAGTTGGGCCAATCTCCATAGAATTACTCTGATTTTGGAAGGAACCGAGGTTTTCCATAAAGAACACCACCCCTCATCTCAGATTCAGTGTTAGAGGATCTAGGATCTACTTCAAAGTAATTCTCTATGTCTGTTTTCGTATTGATCAACATTCTATACGCCGATCTCAAAGTACCCTTTAAGTGAAAGTTCCAAGCCCAGAAGTCGGATTGTCTTCTCGTACAGAGGGGTATATTGAGTATTGCAGTAGCATCCATAGGGAGAAAACATGATCTGATTAAGTCATCCTTCCACATTACCGAGGTCTCGTCGATCAGCTGAGAGACCATCTGTGGTGGATTAGCAATCAAGCATACAACCGGTCTCAACATGCTCTCACGAGGAAGCCAATTATATGTCCGTATATGAGTAGATCGACCATCACCAATACATCTTACTAAAGCCTGTGCCAAAATATCTCTCTCATCAAGAATGAATCACCAAATCTGCGATGGATGAGCTCCAAGTTCCACATCAAGAATAGTGCCATTGGGGAAGTAGACCACCTTGAGTATGCGGGCAGTAAGAGAAGGACTTGAAGTAATCTCCATGACTAGCGTGCCAGTAGGCAAAGGTTAAACAACTCCAAATTTCCAATTCCCAGTCCACCTAGATGTTTCGGTTTAGTCATCTCTTCCCACCTAAATTGTCGAATCAAAGAGTTGGTGTGCTCATGTAGACCTTGTGGCAATCTAAAGCATGCCATCGAGTAAACTGGAATAGCTTGCTCGATTGATTTGATTAATACCTCCTTACCACTAGCAGATAGCCACCCTTTCACCTTACTCCACACCCGATCTTTGAGGAATTTAAAACTTCCATATCTTGAAGACCCAACATCCGTGGGCATCCCAATGTACCTCTCATTCAAAGCTTTGTTTTCTACCTGGAGGATGTGCTTGATCTCATCCCGTCTGGTTTGTGGACAGCCCTTTGTGAAAAAATAAATGATTTTCCCTTGTTTATACGTTTGACTGATGCTTGATAATAAACCTCTAGAAGATTTAGCAATTCCTCCGCTCCCTCTCTACTACTCTTAAAAAACAACAGGTTGTCATCCGCAAACAAAACATGATTTACTGGAGGTGTCGATGGTGCCACCTTCATAACACCAAGCTACGACGACTGGTCATGAACTTTTAATATGCATGAAAGGCCCTCAGCTGCCAATAAAAATATATAGGGTGAGATAGACCGATCACCTTTTCTAATACCTCCTATTTGTTTGAATCTCTCAAGCTTGTTCCCATTGAAAATAACTGAATAAATACACGGATCTAACCATTCCCATGATCACATGTACCCGTTGATGTGGAAACCCCAACTTTATCATAATTGCTTCCAAAAGGGTTGGGTTCTTGACTTTGGGAATAAGGACTAAACGTGTATCAGTAATGCTCTCTGCAGACTCATTAACTTTGTAACATCCATGCCACATACATCCCAATGCCTCTGAAAAATATGAGCTGGATATCCGTTAGGTCCTGGAGCTTTAGTTGGGAACATCTGAAGTAGCGTTTTTCACTTCATCCCGAGTGAAAGAGGTTTTGAGAACACACCATTAATTGTCAGGGTCACCTTTGTTGGATCATGGGAGAGAACTCTATCCATACCATGTACACCCTCGGACAAATGTAAGTTCTTGTAAAAATTAGATGCCGTCTCTCGCATCTCTGATTTATCCTTCGTCAGAATACCATCTTACCGTTCAAGAGCTTTAATTAAAAAAATTATCCGCCTCATACTTGCTCTTTTATGGAAAAACTTAGAATTTGTATCTGTGAGATAGCCATTCAATCCGTCACCTTTGCCTCCACATCATCTCCTCACGATGATATAACTCCACAAGTCTTTAATTTTCCTTACGATGATATAACTCCACAAGTCTTTAATTTTCCTTACGTTCTCATGGTTTGGGGCTACATGCAATGGCACATTTCTCAGTTTATCTAGCTCCCTCTTCAAGTCCTTGATCTCCTTGCACACACTACCGAAGGTTTCAGTCCCCCACTTGCCTAGGTTAGGCTAGGCCCAAAAGTTTGTTCTTCACCGTCCCAACAGAAGGTTCATCCGGCAAAACATTACAACCCATTAAGATTGTTGGCGTTAGATCCTCGTGCCTTTCCTACATTGTCTCATACTAGAATGAGGGTATAGTACTCTCCCTTCTCATCTCATCTTCAGTTAATTGAAGCAGTATAGCACAATGATGAGAGGTTGACACATCAACGTGTGTGTGAAACAGACCATTAGGAAGTGGGCACCCCACTCGAGCGACCTGAGTGCATGAAGCCTAACCCATGTATCTACTCCGCGGGTGATACATCTCAAATGTATCTACTTTTCCAATCACTTTGCTCAAAGATTTGCTCTAGAATCTCACCTTACTGGGATAAAAACTACTGAATATGACGTTGGTTTTAGCAAAGTCTTGATTCTGTCAGTTTTCGCAGGAAATAAAATCGAGGAAAGATACTAGGGGACTTTCTCACCAGAAAAGGGACACAGAGCTTTGGAATTGCACGAGTGGGGCCCCAGGGCCCAAAAGGCACATGGTAGCGCGCCCTATGGTGTTAGGCGCGCCATCCAGACCCTTTTGGCCCTTGAGCATCGCCTCGCCTCCTCCTTTTGCGTACCCCCTTATATATACCCTAAATACCTAAGCTGCCAGAAGGACGGGACGTTTCGCGAAATAGAGCGCCGCCGAGACCATGGTCTTTGTTTTGGGGGTCAGACGGATCCCGCTCTCCACCCCGGAGAGAAGGATTTTGAGAGCTTCTTCATCATCACCGCCACCAATGCCATCATCAACAACCATGGGCTCACTCTCCATCGCCATGAGTGAGCAGTTCTTTGTAGGCTTAACGGGTGGATGGGATTTGGATGAGATTGATCATGTAATCATCCTTACGTATCGAGATTTGAGGTGTTTATCTTGAAGATATTCGTGTATGAGTGTTGGTACACCTTTGATGTTGAATGCTTATTACTAGGGCCCGAGTGACATGATTTCAGTACTAAACCTATATTGCTTTATCATATATATGAGGTTGGTATCTATTTTCAAGGTGTATTGCTTATTATTATGTTGACCCTGCGAATCCATAAGGTGATAGATAGGGAAAAACAAGGGGAATATGTGGTAGTTCGAGGATATTGTGTGGTCATGAATTTTAATATTTTTCCGGGCTATTCGAAAGGATAGACCTTAATTGCCTATAGTTCCAAGTTATCCCGATAAAATGGGAAAGCAGGATAAAAGATGTTATGCAAATTCTCTTTGTTAGTATGCATATATAGCTATATTTGGAGCACATGCCTGAATTAGAGATGGATTCTATGTTAGGTGGATTACATTATATGATTAATATCATTCATACAACACCCCACTACTACCTCATGCCTACGCTTTTAGCCAATGAAAGTTACATAAATACTACTTCCGGTGAAAATTGGAAATTTGTTGCTACTGTTTACTATTTGAATCAACTGCTATAAAATAACCACTTTCTTTGTGAGTTTATTGATATACAGGTGTGGTTGAGAGTGACGTCTCAATTGCTAAAGTCTTATTGGTATTCTTGTGTTCCCCTGAGTCGAACTATAAATTTGCCTAATACTTCCCGTCGAAGATTTCAGCGATCCCCTATACTTGTCGGCATCAAGACATTTTCTGGCGCCATTGTCGGGGAACCTAACTTTATTGGTAAGACAACTTGTTATCATTTAGTTGCTGCACTTATTTTCTCCTTATCATGGGAAAGAATAAGGAACCAGCAAAAAGGTTACTATGCTCTCCACTACAAGGAAGTGTACGGATTTGCCTTCTAGGCCATATTTTTCACCTCAAGCTGCTACTACTCCTACTATTAAAAACAAAGCTATTGCTCAAACAAATTCACCACTATCTATAATTTCTACTAAAATTGAAAATGTTTTGTTAGATGTTGACAAAGACCAAGAGGGGACGCTAATTTATCTAAGTCTTTGTCTTATGAATATATGGAATCTGAATATTAAGAAGATGAACTTTATAATAAAAATGATAGTGCACTTAGTCCTAAAATAACAAACTTTAAAGAAGATGTTACTTTTACTGAAGCTTTTATGAATATGGATTTAGATGATTTGGATAAATTTGAAGCTAGTCTAAGTTGTTGCTTAGGAGATTTATTTCCTGTTTCTAAAGAAATTGAAGCACTGTGATATACATCAAAGATAAAGATTATGAATTTGATGTTGACCCCGAGAAAATAGAGAAAGCTAAAGCAATAAAGTTCTACGGTAAGAAGGATGAACTTCCTTATGGACACTTAATAAACCTTACTGAGCTAGCTAATGTGTTTGGTAATACTGAAATCCAACAACGATTGTTACTTCTTGAAATTGTTTCCTTTCTCTTTAGGAGGAAAATAAAATGCTTGGTATATTTCTTTAGCACCAAAGTATATTACTAGTAAAGAAGCATTCATTTACTTGTTTTATAATAAATATTTTCCTGCTAGTAGAATACATGCTATGGTTGAGGAAATTACTAACTTTGCTCAAGGTAAAGAAGAAGGCATTCCCCAAGCTTGGGGAAGATATTGTTCCCTTGAGAGGAATTGTCCAGCTCATGGTTTAAAATAGAGCCAATTACTTGACATATTTTATAATGGGCTAACTAAAGGATCTAGATGTTATCTAGACAGTGTTGCAGGTTATATTTCCAGGCACAAGAATGTGGAAGAAGCTAAAATATTATTGAACACCATTAAGTAGAGATGTGATGATTGGCATATTGAAGAAGATATTATCCATAATAGGAGAGGTATTCTTGAATTACCTAATGAAGATATGAAAGAAGCTTCAAGATCTATCAAAGAAAAGGGCATTAAAACTTCCAACTTGAAGGTATCAAGCTTCCTATTGATGAACCATGTTTTCCTATTTAAGTACATGCTATATGTTCCGGTAAAGGTAATGAAAAGGTATCATTTCCTACTGAAATATCTTATATTAATGACTTAAATAATTCTACTTATGATTAGAGGTTCTTTTATGATATTAAAAGATAATTAATGGAAAATTCTTGTAATATAGAAATTATTCATAAGGAATCGATTTCTTTCTTAGATTCTCTTAAAATGACTGTCAAACATTATCATATGATGAATAATCAAGTGGAGCAAATGATTTTTCTTCAAAATAAATTATATGAGAAGTTTCTTGCAGAGAAAAGACAAGTATGCGGACTTAATACTAGAGGAGGCTCAAGTATCTAGGACCATGATTATCCTGAAGTGCATCCAAATAGAAAAGAGCAAGAAGCTCGTAAGAAGAAATCTTTTGCAGGAGAATCCCCTAATAAAAGTGAAGAAAATGAGAACTCTGAAGATCAAGATAACGATATATCTATTTCTGATGCTGAAACTGAAGCCGAGGTGGCCACACACTTGACACCAGTTGGGTAGCTTTTCATATTTGATCAAGAACAACTCCCTCTTCCCTCCTCTGCTCATTGTGACCGCACTCTTCAATGCCATCCTCACGCCAAGTCTAACTTTAACACGGTAGAAATTACCTTCAAAGCTGGAAGAAGCACTCTCTGAGGTTTTGAATTCCCCCACCTTGGGCGCCAACGCTTTGACCTTCGGAACGTAACCAATCGGTAGGTCATGGATTTGGATCCATGTGTCAATATGATTCAGCTCAATCGACGACGGTTTAGAAAAACCATCGTACATCGAACTGAATTAACTCTAAACGCCCACGGGCCTCCTTCGGTAACCTTCTCCCAGTCTCCTCAGCACGAGAATTGGAAGATATGGAGATTGCTTTCTAGGGTTTTAGTGTTCGCATCACGAGCCATATGACATGTTGATTTCATGTTATTGAAGAATGAAAAGGTCGAGTACTCGCTATCCATGTGAACCCTAGTTATGATCATCCAGTGGGTTGCCTCTGCTGGCGGCGGTCCTTTCGATTGAAACACGACATCATCCAGATCCTCCTCATGAAGACCGAAATGCTTCATCATCTCCTCAGTTCCTCCATCGCCACTAGCGGACAATGAACTCCTTCCATGTCATCATGCACTCCTTCCATGTCAAACCAATTTGTGACATCATAGTTTTCCACCAGAGAACCCACGCTCTAGGACAATCTGCAGTACGGAATATGCATGGAGAATAGGGAAGAAAAATCTCAACGCCGACAGCTGCCGCGAGAGGAACCTAAACCCTAGCAAGAGGGGAAAAACTCGTGGTATTCGTCGGGGAGGGGTTTCGGGAGGGGAATCGCACGAAGCGAAAGAAGAGGTGGGCATGCGGCTACATGAACAGGTGATATTCCTAATTGGAATAGTAAGACCAACACTTTTACTGTCATGTACTTGCATATTTATTGGGCTGCCTTTTCGGGCCCATGGATCCTGTTGAATAGACATGCTTTGAGATCAATCTTCCAATTTGGCCCATTTGTGATTGCACCATAATAATTAGGATGGCCAATATTTCGAAATTATTATGTTCCGACAACTCGACAGTCGAAAACGGGGAGTGTAGGGCCAGGGCAAGTGGCAATTTTGACGGGAGAAGTCAGAAAATTATTTGTACATAAAATAAACTCCACTTGCATGATGACTAATTATCTAGTCAAAGTCTGGATTGCAAATTGCAGAAAGTGAGTACGTACTTCACTATGTGCCAACTGCATACAAACTATCCTAGTACCGGCAAGAGCTGAGACATTTCCTGGTTGCTTCATGTTTCCATGCGTTCTCATGATCCGAGGTTTCTTTGACCACTCTATCGACAAAACCCAACTACAATTCTTCTCAAATCAATTCCTTTAGGAATATGGAGGGCAAACTCAGTAGCTCTTCCAGAAAGCAACATGTAGAACAAACGCTGCTACCTGCAAAAGATGCCAACGAGGAAAACAGATAAGAATCTTGTCTGCTTTATTCATCCGTTAAGTTGAGCAGCCCTTGCCACTGGTGCATGGGAAAATTAGCTTTTAGGTGGTGCATGCGCATGTTGTCTACTTGTCTGTGCTAGGAGTCACGAGTGACAACTCATGCAAGTATGTTCTATAGGCTTCTATAGCTAGCAGCCAATATCTATCGTATGGATGGTCGTTTGGCTGTGTTGCACCGTGCCCTGTGACAAAGATTCACATTGTCACTCGAGCAGCCATAAGCTCCAAACTGCCAGCTCGGCAGTTACGCACATTCAGACAATGCACCATGGTTTGTCATTCATATGTCCTTAGCCCAGTCAGGCGTATGGACAAGCCATGTACGCAGGTTTCTCCTCCATCACTAGTAGAAAAATGGGCATCCGTTTAAGCCTTTAGTACCGGTTCACTTACGAACCGATGCTAAAGGGGGCATTAGTACTGGTTCCTCTGCCCAGGCGGGCGAGGAAAATCTATACCGGTTTGTTGCGGGCATTTTATACCGGTTCGTATCACGAACCGGCACGAAAGGTTTTCAGCACAGTATTCAGGCGGAGGTGGGACCAGGGCTGGACCTTTAGTACCGGTTCATCTTAGGAACCGGTACTAAAGGGTCTCTGCCCTATTTCTTCAGCGCGCCGCCGCGCCCGACCCCTGCATCTCTCATTTTTCATTCTCCTTCTCTTCTCTCACATTTCCAAATATTTTGCACCTCTCACACTCCAATAATCTTCATTTTTCTCCACCATTTTAACAAGATTAACGGCACCCATCTATCTAAGGGTTAGCAATATCATCCTTCCTTCCGGCGTTCCTAATTTAGCTCATTTCTTTGGTAATTTTAACTCGTACTATTTTTCTAGTGCTAACAAGGTGTTCGATGAAATGCCTAAGTTAGGGATTTTATTTTTTTATATGCAATTTGAGCTGAAATTACGGTATATTTTGTAGGTTTTAATTAGTATCATCCCCGTCCTCACCGCCGTCGATCGCCAGCGTCATCCCCTAGCCGGCACCGTACAACCTCGGTGAGCCTCTTCTTTTTTATAAAAAAAACTTAGTTTTATGTGATGAACTTGAATATTAATTAAGTTGTTCACTCATATATCCATGATGTTGTGTAATTAATGATTTTTGATATACATATAAAATGCAGATGAGTCGACAATGGATGTACGGTGACAGGTGCCATCCCGACTTCATTAATGGCATGCATTATTTTCGGAACGTGGCTGAGGCAAACAGGCAGTCGAATGGTTTCATATATTTTCCATGTAGTTCCTGTAAGAATACGATGGATTACTCTACCTCAAAGACCATTCACGTCCACCTGCTGCAGAACGGTTTCATGCCTAGCTATAATTGTTGGACCAAAGCATGGAGAAAGAGGGGTTATATTGGAAGACAACGAAGAAGAAGAGGATAGTGACAACTATCCTATGTTCAATGAAAACGGTGATAGTAGAATGGGGGAAGACGAAGCTGAAGAAGAGCCCATTTTTGATGAGCCGATTTTTGATGACCCCGATGACGATTTGGGTCAGGCCATTCTTGATGCGAAGATAAGCTGCGGAAGTGAAAAGGAGAGGTTGAAGTTGGAGAAATTGTTAGAGGATCACAAGACACTGTTGTACCCAAATTGCAAAGATGGTCAGAAAAAGATGGGTATCACGCTGGAATTGCTGCAGTGGAAGGCAGAGAATGGTACTTCTGACAAGGGGTTTGAAAAGTTGCTGAAAATAATAAAGAAGATGCTTCCAGGGGAGAACGTATTGCCCTCTAGTACATACGAAGCAAAGAAGGTTGTCTGCCCTCTAGGATTAGAGGTGCAGAAGATACATGCATGCATCAATGACTGCATCCTCTACCGCGGGGAGTACGAGAATTTGAATGCATGCCCGGTATGTAGTGCATTGAGGTATAAGATCAAGCGAGATGACCCTGGCGATGTTGAGGGCGAGTCCAACCCCAGGAAGAGGGTTCCTGCGAAGATGATGTGGTATGCTCCTATAATACCACGGTTGAAACGTTTGTTCCAAAACAAAGAGCATGCCAAGTTGTTGCGATGGCACAAACATGACCGTAAGAAAGATGTGATGCTGAGACACCCCGCTGACGGGTCGCAGTGGAGAAAAATTGACAGAGAGTTCAAGTCATTTTCAGATGACGCAAGGAACTTAAGATTTGGTCTAAGTACAGATGGCTTTAATCCTTTCGGTGAGCGAGCTCCGGTCATAGCACCTGGCCAGTGACTCTATGTATCTATAACCTTCCTCCTTGGTTGTGCATGAAGCGGAAGTTCATTATGATGCTAGTGCTCATCCAGGGCCCGAGGCAACCCGGCAACGATATTGATGTGTACCTGAGGCTATTGGTTGAAGAACTTTTACAGTTGTGGCGTGACGAAGGTGTACCTGTGTGGGATGAGCACGAACAAAAGGAATTTAACCTACGGGCGTTATTGTTTGTAACCATCAATGATTGGCCTGCTCTTAGTAACATTTCAGGGCAGTCAAACAAGGGATACAATGCATGTACACACTGTTTAGGTGGGACTGACACTATATATTTGGGAAACAAGAATGTGTACCTGGGGCATCGTCGATTTCTTCCAAAACAACATCACGTAAGAAAGAGAGGAAAGCATTTCGGAGGTGAGGCAGATAACCGAACGAAGCCTACCCACCCTACTCGGGGAAGTTATATATGATATGGTCAAGGATTTAAAAGTGATCTTTGGAAAGGGTCCCGGCGGACAACTGCATTCCGCATGATGTTGACGGACACGTACCCATGTGGAAGAAGAAGTTGATATTTTGGGAGCTACCCTACTGGAAATTCTTAGAGGTTCACTCTGCAATCGACGTGATGCACGTGACGAAAAATCTTTGCGTGAACCTGCTACACTTCTTCGGCGTGTATGGGAAGACAAAAGATACACCGTTTTACTAGTTAAGTAGCTTTCACGGGCTTGCAGAGAAATTTTTCCGAGGTGGAACTTCCGAATATGCCATATATAGGGCATGTGCACCAAGGGCATATTCGAGAAGTTCCACCACGGGAGATTTCTCAACCCTTTCCCCAACATTGTTAGAGGAGATGGAGTCTTTCACGGGCTTGCAGGGAAATTTTTCCGAGGCGGAACTTCCGAAGATGCCATAGGGCGTGTGCACCAAGTGCATCTTCGACAAGTTCCGCCACGGGAGATTTCCCAACCCTTTCCCCAACATTGTTAGAGGAGATGGAGTCTTTCACGGGCTTGCGGGGAAATTTTTCCGAGGCGGAACTTCCGAAGATGCCATAGGGCGTGTGCACCAAGGGCATCTTCGACAAGTTCCGCCACGGGAGATTTCCCAACCCTTTCCTCCATCCATGGTGATGAAACTCTCCATCCATGTTGGCTTGTTGAGCTGCTTGCCATGGTGTATCGATGCTCCTTTTATAGGCATGGCGCCGCTTCTACATTGTCTTCTTCCTCCGATAGGGCGTCGTGCGCTACATGCTTTATCTCATCGAGCAGGGCGTCCTTATCCTGCCTACAGCTTTAGTACCGGTTGCACCCACCAGCCGGTACTAAAGGTTACCCACACGTCCTTATCCCACCGACACTTTTGTTACATGACAGAAAAACCACCTTTAGTACCGGTTGCACCAACCAGCCGGTACTAAAGGTTACCCACGCGTCCTTATCCCACCGATAGTTTTGTTACATGACAGAAAAACCACCTTTAGTACCGGTTGCACCCACCAGCCGGTACTAAAGTTTTGCCGCGCCATTGCGTTCCCGCCTATTTTCTTCCCGCGCTTTCCACCGGTTCCTGCCTCTGTCTTGCCACCATTTGTTCACTATATATATGTAGGCTTGGCCTCCATTTACATATCACATCTAGACTTATATCTGCAAACCTCATCATTCTCTCCCATGGCTTCCATCGTATCTCTAACCCCCGGGAGGCGGAGGCGCTTTGCGCCTCGAACTACCCCTGCCCGCCGGGGTACCGTGTCCCGACCGGTTGGTTGCTAAGCGTCGGAGGCGTACCGGTCCCTCCAGTCCCTCTAGGTGTGGCGCGCGAGATGTCCATCACGAACCACTACTACTTCGAGCTCACGCCAGAGCAGCGGAGGAATCCCCAGTGGCATCCCAACTACAGCCCGACTTGGGAAAGCTTCTTCATCAATCGGCGTGAGAGGGCGCTTTCCAGGCACGAGGAGGGTGGCCCGCCTCCTTTGAACTTCAACGAGGCCGGCCGTCGGCTGTGGTGGCGCGGCCGGACTCTCCAGGTCGTCATGGCCTACCGTGGCCCCCGCCTGCGCTACCTTCAGTCCCAGCCCACACGTGCTCACCCGCCGACGTTCGACTACCGCGACCCCGATGCCAGTGGCGATGATGACGACGACTACGACGACTACAGTGGCGACTACTATAGGGCTAGGCACGAGTATGACTGAATGACTCCAACAGTCAAATCTGGCCATGTATCTTAATTTTCAGTTGAGCTATGTACTTTTAATTCGAGTTCAATCGTAATAAAATTTTATTCCCGCCCTTTCTTTCCTGCCTTTTTTCTCCCACACGCGGCGTCGGGGCGGGAAAGTTTCCCGCGCGGATGGCGTCGTGGCGGGAGTAAAGAAAAGAAATAGAAAATATATAGAAAAGAAATAGAAAAGAAAAGAAAAGATATAGAAAAAAAGATATAGAAAAGAAATAGAATAGAAAACAAACAAAAATAGAAATAGAAATAGAAAATAAAAAGAAAAGAAAAGAAACAGGAAAGAAAAAAAAAGAAACAGAAAAGACCTGCTGCTGAAAACTAGAAAGAAACAGAAAACAGCGAAAGAAAAGAAAATAACAAAAGAAAAAAAAACTAAAAAACCCCCTTTGGTACCGGTTGGTACCACCAACCGGTACGAAAGACCTTTTGTACCGGTTGGTGGTACCAACCGGTACCAAAGGGGTTCGCCTCTGTTTCACTTAGCCGCGCGGGCAAGAATTCCCCAAATCGCACGCATTTCTTCAAACGCACACGCACGCGCCATCCGTCGCCATCGCGCACCACGCCGTCGCCGCCGTCCGTCGTGACCGCCAAGCCGCACCACGCCGTCGCCGCGTCCCCTGCACTCCGCCTCCGTCACCGGCCGCTCCCCCTCCGCCGGCAACCAGAGAGGTACATCTCCCACCTCCTTCGACATCGCCTCCCTTGTCCCCTCCTCCGGCAGCGCCTGCCGCCGCTGCGGCTGCCGCCGCCTACGCCGCAGCAACCACCCCCTCGCCTCCCTGGGCTTCAACCGCCGCCTACGCCGCGCAACAACAGAGGACGCGTGCGTCTACGGGCAGTGGCGCGTGCCGGCGCCCTCTCAACCGCGGCCGCGCACCACGTATTTGACGAAATGCGGCCGTGGCGGAGGACCATGCGCGTGGATGCGCCACCATGCGCGCGGATGCGGACGCGCTAGCGGCCGACGCCCGGCGCCTGCGGGACAGGTGGCTGAGGCACGCGGCCGTGGCGGAGGACGACGCCGCCGAGGACGCGCTCGTCGCCACGGAGGCCGAGGCCTTCCTGGAGTTCCTGGCCAGGGAGATGGACGGCAGCGGGGTCCCCGAGGCGGACGTGGCCAGGGCCGACGCGATCCATGCGGCCGCCACGGCGAGATACGGTGTCGGCGCCCTGTTGGCGACAGAGTTTGTGGGGTGGCTGGTGGGCAGGTCTGTTCGCGACAGAGTTTGTCGGCGCCCTGTGCCGCCATGGGAGGCAGCTCCACGCATCCAGCGCGGGGCAGAGGCCGAAGACGCCGTCGGCCTCCTCGCACGCCTCGCACACAGGCAGCGTGGGAGCGCGGCCACGTAGACGCCACACGCCAAGTGGAGCACGCGCACGTCGATCCTCACGGCGAGGACGGGAGGCTTGAAGGGGCGGGTGCGGAGAGGGCATTGGAGCACGCGCACGTCGGTCCTCACAGCGAGCTCCACTGGCGAGCCGTACTCCGCTATGACGGCCGCGCCTCCCTCTCCGGCGGCCTCCTGCACGGCAACCTCTTGCTTCACGTGGCCGTTGGGAAGCTCGTGCCTCGCCTTCTTGGCGCTGCTCTCTTCCATGGCCGACGGGGAGCCCCCGTTCCTCCTCTCGGCGCTAGCACCCTGCATCATCCTGCCTTGAAACAAAGTAGATCGCAGCTCAAGTCGACGGTGAAAAGAAACCCCACTCGATCACGGGAGAAAACAGAAGGGAAACACATGACTTGTGAGAAAGGACAGATTTGTTGAGTAGAGCATCTAACTAACTGGACAAAGCCACAACCCAAATGACTAACACACGCACATTCAAACATAGGATGGAGACCGTGGCCGCAGCCTAGTCCGTGGCGGCGCCGAGTCCGTGGCCGTGGTCGAGTCCTTAGCGCCGAGTCTGTGGCGGTGCCGCCGCGACATAGAGAGAAGAGTGAGAGGAGGAGCGCCGAGTGTGAGGGTTAGGGTCGAGAAAAAGAGAGAAGAGCGAGCGGAGGAGTCTGATGTCTACGGGAGCTTCTATTCTTGTAGACAGTGTTGGGCCTCCAAGAGCAGAGGTTTGTAGAACAGCAGCAGTTTTCCCTTAAGTGGATCACCCAAGGTTTATCGAACTCAGGGAGGAAGAGGTCAAAGATATCCCTCTCATGCAACCCCGCAACCACAAAGCAAGAAGTCTCTTGTGTCCCCAACACACCTAATAGGTGCACTAGTTCGGCGAAGAGATAGTGAAATACAGGTGGTATAAATAAGTATGAGCGAGTAGTAACGTAGCAAGTAGTAACGCAATAAAACAAGTAAACAAGCAGCGGTAGCGATATTTAGGAACAAGGCCTAGGGATTACACTTTCACTAGTGGACACTCTCAACATTGATCGCATAATAAATAACTCTTTCTCATATGTGCTACATACACTCTTTTGTTGGATGATGAACACATTGCGTAGGATTACGCGAACCCTCAATGCCGGAGTTAACAAGCTCCACAATTCAATGTTCATATTTAAATAACCTTAGAGCATAATAGATCATTGCAAAATAAACCAAGAACTAACATAGTGCACACACTGTCCACATTACACTATGAAGGAGGAATAGATCACATCAATACTATCATAATGATAATTAACTCCACAATCTACAAGAGATCATGATCATAGCATACGACAAGAACCACACGGTTGATGGCGTGTATTTCACACGTTCGTTGGGCAACCCCAAGAGGAAGGTATGATGAGCACAGCAGCAAGTTTTCCCTCAGAAAGAAACCAAGGTTTATCGAACCAGGAGGAGCCAAGAAGCACGTTGAAGGTTGATGGCGGCGGGATGTAGTGCGGCGCAACACCGGAGATTCCGGCGCCAACGTGGAACCTGCACAACACAACCAAAGTACTTTGCCCCAACGAAACGGTGAGGTTGTCAATCTCACCGGCTTGCTGTAACAAAGGATTAACCGTATTGTGTGGAAGATGATTGTTTGCAGAGAAAACAGTAAAAACAAGTATTGCGATGGATTGTATTTCAAGTAAAGAGAATTGGACCGGGGTCCACGAGTTCACTAGAGGTGTCTCTCCCATAAGACGAACGAGCATGTTGGGTGAACAAATTACAGTTGGGCAATTGACAAATAAAGAGAGCATGACAATGCACATACATATCATGATGAGTATAGTGAGATTTAATTGGGCATTACGACAAAGTACATAGACCGCCATCCAACCGCATCTATGCCTAAAAAGTCCACCTTCGAGGTTATCATCCGAACCCCTCCAGTATTAAGTTGCAAACAACGAGACAATTGCATTAAGTATGGTGCGTAATGTAATCAACAACTACATCCTTAGACATAGCATCAATGTTTTATCCCTAGTGGCAACAACACAACACAACCTTAGAACTTTTCGTCATCTGTCCCGGTGTCAATGCGAGCATGAACCCACTATCGAGCATAAGTACTCCCTCTTGGAGTTAAAAGCATCTACTTGGCCGAGCATCTACTAATAACGGAGAGCATGCAAGATCATAAACAACACATAAGCATAACTTTGATAATCAACATAACAAGTATTCTCTATTCATCGGATCCCAACAAACGCAACATATAGAATTACATATAGATGATCTTGATCATGATAGGCAGCTCACAAGATCCGACAATGATAGCACAATGGGGAGAAGACAACCATCTAGCTACTGCTATGGACCCATAGTCCGGGGGTAGACTACTCACTCATCACTCCGGAGGCGACCATGGCGGTGTAGAGTCCTCCGGGGGATGATTCCCCTCTCCGGCGGGGTGCCGGAGGCGATCTCCGGGATCCCCCGAGATGGGATCGGCGGTGACGGCGTCTCTGGAAGGTTTTCCGTATCGTGGCTCTCGCATGCGGGGGTTTCGTCACGGAGGCTTTAAGTAGGCGGAAGGGTAGGTCAAGAGGCGGCACGGGGGCCCAAACCACGGGCCGGCGCGGCCGGGGGTGGGGCCGCGCCGCCCTAGGGTTTGGCCACCCCGTGGCCCTCTTCGTCTTGTCTTCGGTCTTCCGGAAGCTTCGTGTAAAAATAGGCCTCCGGGCTTTTATTTCGTCCAATTCCGAGAATATTTCTTTACTAGGATTTCGAAACCAAAAACAGCGAAAACGACAGAATCGGCACTTCGGCATCTTGTTAATAGGTTAGTTCCGGAAAATGCACGAATATGACATAAAGTGTGCATAAAACATGTAGATAACATCAATAATGTGGCATGGAACACAAGAAATTATCGATACGTTGGAGACGTATCAGCATCCCTAAGCTTAGTTACTGCTCGTCCCGAGCGAGTAAAACGATAACAAAGATAATTTACGGAGTGACATGCCATCATAATCTTGATCATACTATTTGTAAAGCATATGTAAAGAATGCAGCGATCAAAACAATGTGTATGACATGAGTAAACAAATGAATCATAAAGCAAAGACTTTTCATGAATAGCACTTCAAGACAAGCATCAATAAGTCTTGCATAAGAGTTAACTCATAAAGCAATAATTCAAAGTAAAGGTATTGAAGCAACACAAAAGAAGATTAAGTTTCAGCGGTTGCTTTCAACTTGTAACATGTATATCTCATGGATATTGTCAACATAGAGTAATATAATAAGTGCAATAAGCAAGTATGTAGGAATCAATGCACAGTTCACACAAGTGTTTGCTTCTTGAGGTGGAAAGAAATAGGTGAACTGACTCAACATTGAAAGTAAAAGAATGGTCCTCCATAGAGGAAAAGCATCGATTGCTATATTTGTGCTAGAGCTTTGATTTTGAAAACATGAAACAATTTTGTCAACGGTAGTAATAAAGCATATGCATCATGTAAATTATATCTTATAAGTTGCAAGCCTCATGCATAGTGTACCAATAGTGCCCGCACCTTGTCCTAATTAGCTTGGACTACCTGGATTATCACCGCAATACATATGCTTTAACCAAGTTTCACAAAGGGGTACCTCTATGCCGCTCTGTACAAAGGTCTAAGGAGAAAGCTCGCATTTGGATTTCTCGCTTTTGATTATTCTCAACTTAGACATCCATACCGGGACAACATAGACAACGAGATAATGGACTCCTCTTTTAATGCTTTAAGCATTTGACAACAATTAATTCTTTTCTCATTAGAGATTTGAGGATATTTGTCCAAAACTGAAACTTCCACCATGAATCATGGCTTTAGTTAGCGGCCCAATGTTCTTCTCTCACAATATGCATGCTCAAACCATTCAACTCGGTGTAGATCGCCCTTACTTCGGACAAGACGAACATGCATAGCAACTCACATGAAATTCAACAACGAGTTGATGGCGTTCCCCGATAAACATGGTTATCGCACAACAAGCAACTTAATAAGAGATAAAGTGCATAATTACATATTCAATACCACAATAGTTTTTAAGCTATTCGTCCCATGAGCTATATATTGCAAAGGTAAATGATGGAATTTTAAAGGTAGCACTCAAGCAATTTACTTTGGAATGGCGGGAAAATACCATGTAGTATAGGTAGGTATGGTGGACACAAATGGCATAGTGGTTGGCTCAAGTATTTTGGATGCATGAGAAGTATTCCCTCTCGATACAAGGTTTAGGCTAGCAAGGTTATTTGAAACAAACACAAGGATGAACGGTACAGCAAAACTCACATAAAAGACATATTGAAAACATTATAAGACTCTACACCGTCTTCCTTGTTGTTCAAACTCAAAACTAGAAATTATCTAGACCTTAGAGAAACCAAATATGCAAACCAAATTTTAGCATGCTCTATGTATTTCTTCATTAATGGGTGCAAAGCATATGATGCAAGAGCTTAAACATGAGCACAACAATTGCCAAGTATCACATTACCCAAGACATTTATAGCAATTACTACATGTATCATTTTCCAATTCCAACCATATAACAATTTAACGAAGGAGAAACTTCGCCATGAATACTATGAGTAGAAACCAAGGACATATTTGTCCATATGCTACAGCGGAGCGTGTATCTCTCCCATAAAGTGAATGCTAGGATCCATTTTATTCAAACAAAACAAAAACAAAAACAAACCGACGCTCCAAGAAAAAGCACATAAGATGTGGCCGAATAAAAATGTAGTTTCGGGGGAGGAACTCTGATAATTTGTCGATGAAGAAGGGGATGCCTTGGGCATCCCCAAGCTTAGACGCTTGAGTCTTCTTGATATATGCAGGGGTGAACCACGGGTGCATCCCCAAGCTTAGAGCTTTCACTCTCCTTGATCACGTTGCATCATACTCCTCTCTTGATCCTTGAAAACTTCCTCCACACCAAACTCGAAACAACTCATTAGAGGGTTAGTGCACAATATAAATTGACATATTCAGAGGTGACACAATCATTCTTAACACTTCTGGACATTGCATAATGCTACTGGACATTAGTGGATCAAAGAAATTCATCCAACATAGCGAAAGAGGCAATGCGAAATAAAAGGCAGAATCTGTCAAAACAGAACAATTCGTATTGACGAATTTTAAAATGGCACCAGACTTGCTCAAACGAAAATGCTCAAATTGAATGAAAGTTGCGTACATATCTGAGGATCATGCTCGTAAATTGGCGTAATTTTCTGAGCTACCTACAGGGAGATAGACCCAGATTCGTGACAGCAAAGAAATCTGGAACTGCGCAGTAATCTAAATCTAGTACGTACTTTTCTATCAACGGCTTAACTTGGCACAACAAAATTCAAAACTAAGATAAGGAGAGGTTGCTACAGTAGTAAACAACTTCCAAGACACAAAATAAAAACAAAGTACTGTAGGTAAAAACATGGGTTGTCTCCCATAAGCGCTTTTCTTTAACGCCTTTCAGCTAGGCACAGAAAGTGTGTATCAAGTAACATCGAGAGACGAAGCATCAACATCATAATTTGTTCTAATAATAGAATCATAAGGTACCTTCATTCTCTTTCTAGGGAAGTGTTCCATACCTTTCCTGAGAGGAAATTGATATTTTATATTACCTTCCCTCATATCAATAATAGCACCAACAGTTCGAAGAAAAGGTCTTCCCAATATAATTGGACAAGATGCATTGCATTCAATATCCAAGACAACAAAATCAACGGGAACAAGGTTATTGTTAACGGTGATGCGAACATTATCAACTTTACCCAAAGGTTTCTTTGTAGAATGATCAGCAAGATTAACATCCAAATAACAATTTTTCAGCGGTGGCAAGTCAAGCATATTATAAATTTTCTTAGGCATAACGAAATACTTGCACCAAGATCACATAAAGCATTACAATCAAAATCTTTAACCTTCATCTTAATGATGGGCTCCCAACCATCTTCTAGCTTTTTAGGAATAGAGGCTTCGCGCTCTAGTTTCTCTTCTCTAGCTTTTATGAGAGCATTTGTAATATGATGCGTGAAAGCCAAATTTATAGCACTAGCATTAGGACTTTTAGCAAGTTTTTGCAA
This sequence comes from Lolium rigidum, assembly GCF_022539505.1. Lineage (NCBI taxonomy): Eukaryota > Viridiplantae > Streptophyta > Magnoliopsida > Poales > Poaceae > Lolium > Lolium rigidum. The sequence continues at coordinate 218,556,565 of NC_061509.1, forward strand.
GAACTTTATAACTTCAGAGATGTGGCAATCATCAAAATTCAAACCATTATAATCTAAAGCAATGGGATCATCATCCCCAATGTTGGAAAAAATTTCAGCAGCTTTGTCACGAGCGGTTTCAGCAGTTTTAGCAGTTTCAGGCAGTTTTTCGCGCTTTGCATTAGAAGTGGAAACATTGCTAACACCAATTATTTTATTAGTATGAGTAGGAGGTGCAGAAACATGTGTAGCATTAGCATTACTAGTGGTGGTAATAGTCCAAACTTTAGCTATATTCTTCTCTTTAGCTAGTTTTTCATTTTCTTCTCTATCCCACCTAGCACGCAGTTCAGCCATTAATCTTATATTCTCATTAATTCTAACTTGAATGGCATTTTCTGTAGTAGTAATTTTATTATGATAATTTTCATTAGGCAAAACTTTTGATTTCAAAAGATCAACATCAGAGGCAAGACTATCAATTCTAGAAACAAGAATATCAATTTTACCAAGCTTTTCTTCAACAGATTTGTTAAAAGCAGTTTGTGTACTAATAAATTCTTTAAGCATGGCTTCAAGTCCAGGGGTGAATTCCTATTATTGTTGTAAGAATTTCCATAAGAATTACCATAGCCGTTGCCATTATTATAAGGATATGGCCTATAGTTGTTACTAGAATTGTTCCGGTAAGCATTGTTGTTGAAATTATTGTTTTTAATGAAGTTTACATCAACATGTTCTTCTTGTGCAACCAATGAAGCTAACGGAACATTATTAGGATCAATATTAGTCCTATCATTCACAAGCATAGACATAATAGCATCAACCTTATCATTCAAGGAAGAGGATTCCTCAACAGAATTTACCTTCTTACCTTGTGCCATTCAGAGTAGTTGATCATCATATTATCAAGAAGCCTTGTTGCTTCACCAAGAGTGATGGACATAAAGGTACCTCCAGCAGCTGAATCCAATAAATTCCGTGAAGAAAAATTTAGTCCTGCATAGAAGGTTTGGATAATCATCCAAGTAGTCAGTCCATGGGTTGGGCAATTTTTAACTAGAGATTTCATTCTTTCCCAAGCTTGAGCAACATGTTCAGTATCTAATTGTTTAAAATTCATTATGCTACTCCTCAAAGATATAATTTTAGCAGGGGGATAATATCTACCAATAAAAGCATCCTTGCATTTAGTCCATGAATCAATACTATTCTTAGGCGGAGATAGCAGCCAATCTTTAGCTCTTCCTCTTAATGAGAAAGGGAACAATTTTAGTTTAATAATATCACCATCTACATCTTTATATTTTTGCATTTCGCATAGTTCAACAAAATTATTAAGATGGGCAGCAGCATCATCAGAACTAATTCCAGAAAATTGATCTTTCATAACAAGATTCAATAAAGCAGGTTTAATTTCAAAGAATTCTGCTGTAGTAGCAGGTGGAGCAATAGGTGTGCATAATAAATCATTATTATTTGTGGTTGTGAAGTCACACAACTTAGTATTTTCAGGGGTAGCCATTTTAGCAATAGTAAATAAAGCAAACTAGATAAAGTAAATGCAAGTAAACTAATTTTTTTGTGTTTTCGATATAGCAAACAAGATAGCAAATAAAGTAAAACTAGCAACTAATTTTTTTTGTATTTTGATTTAGTGCAGCAAACAAAGTAGTAAATAAAATAAAGCAAGACAAAAACAAAGTAAAGAGATTGAGAAGTGGAGACTCCCCTTGCGAGCGTGTCTTGATCTCCCCGGCAACGGCGCCAGAAAATATGCTTGATGGCGTGTATTTCACACGTTCGTTGGGCAACCCCAAGAGGAAGGTATGATGAGCACAGCAGCAAGTTTTCCCTCAGAAAGAAACCAAGGTTTATCGAACCAGGAGGAGCCAAGAAGCACGTTGAAGGTTGATGGCGGCGGGATGTAGTGCGGCGCAACACTAGAGATTCCGGCGCCAACGTGGAACCTGCACAACACAACCAAAGTACTTTGCCCCAACGAAACGAGTGAGGTTGTCAATCTCACCGGCTTGCTGTAACAAAGGATTAACCGTATTGTGTGGAAGATGATTGTTTGCAGAGAAAACGAGTAAAAACAAGTATTGCGAGTGGATTGTATTTCGAGTAAAGAGAATTGGACCGGGGTCCACGGTTCACTAGAGGTGTCTCTCCCATAAGACGAACAGCATGTTGGGTGAACAAATTACAGTTGGGCAATTGACAAATAAAGAGAGCATGACAATGCACATACATATCATGATGAGTATAGTGAGATTTAATTGGGCATTACGACAAAGTACATAGACCGCCATCCAACTGCATCTATGCCTAAAAAGTCCACCTTCGGGTTATCATCCGAACCCCCTCCGGTATTAAGTTGCAAACAACGAGACAATTGCATTAAGTATGGTGCGTAATGTAATCAACAACTACATCCTTAGACATAGCATCAATGTTTTATCCCTAGTGGCAACGGCACAACACAACCTTAGAACTTTACGTCACTCGTCCCGAGTGTCAATGCGGGCATGAACCCACTATCGAGCATAAGTACTCCCTCTTGGAGTTAAAAGCATCTACTTGGCCAGAGCATCTACTAATAACGGAGAGCATGCAAGATCATAAACAACACATAAGCATAACTTTGATAATCAACATAACAAGTATTCTCTATTCATCGGATCCCAACAAACGCAACATATAGAATTACATATAGATGATCTTGATCATGATAGGCAGCTCACAAGATCCGACAATGATAGCACAATGGGGAGAAGACAACCATCTAGCTACTGCTATGGACCCATAGTCCAGGGGTAGACTACTCACTCATCACTCCGGAGGCGACCATGGCGGTGTAGAGTCCTCCGGGAGATGATTCCCCTCTCCGGCAGGGTGCCGGAGGCGATCTCCAGGATCCCCCGAGATGGGATCGGTGGTGACGGCGTCTCTGGAAGGTTTTCCGTATCGTGGCTCTCGGTACTGGGGGTTTCGTCACGGAGGCTTTAAGTAGGCGGAAGGGTAGGTCAAGAGGCGGCACGGGGGGCCCAAACCACAGGCCGGTGCGGCCAGGGGTGGGGCCGCGCCGCCCTAGGGTTTGGCCACCCTGTGGCCCCTCTTCATCTTGTCTTCGGTCTTCTGGAAGCTTCGTGTAAAAATAGGCCTACGGGCTTTTATTTCGTCCAATTCCGAGAATATTTCTTTACTAGGATTTACGAAACCAAAAACAGCAGAACAGACAAGCGGCACTTCGGCATCTTGTTAATAGGTTAGTTCCAGAAAATGCACGAATATGACATAAAGTGTGCATAAAACATGTAGATAACATCAATAATGTGGCATGGAACACAAGAAATTATCGATACAAGCAGTAGTAACTCAGCAGTATTTAGGAACAAGGCCTAGGGATTAGACTTTCACTAGTGGACACTCTCAACATTGATCACATAACAGAATAGATAAATGCATACTCTACACTTTTGTTGGATGATGAACACATTGCGTAGGATTACACGAACCCTCAATGCCGGAGTTAACAAGCTCCACAATAATGCTCATGTTTTAGTAACCTTTAGTGTAAGATAGATCAACGAGACTAAACCAAGTACTAGCATAGCATGCACACTTGTCACCTTCATGCATATGTAGGAGGAATAGATCACATCAATAATATCATAGCAATAGTTAACTTCGCAATCTCCAAGAGATCATGATCATAGCATAAACCAAGTACTAACACGGTGCACGCATTGTCACCTTTACACACGTGTAGGAGGAATAAAACTACTTTAATAACACATCACTAGAGTAGCACATAGATAGTAGTGATACAAACTCATATGAATCTCAATGAGATCATTGTATTGAAGTACATGGAAGAGAGATGAACCACATAGCTACCGGTACAGCCCCGAGCCTCGATGGAGAACTACTCCCTCCTCATGGGAGCAGCGGCGGTGATGAAGATGGCGGTGGAGATGGTAGCGGTGTCGATGGAGAAGCCTTCCGGGGGCACTTCCCGCTCCGGCGGGTGCCGGAACGAGAGATCCTGTCCCCCGGATCTTGGCTTCGCGATGGCGGCGGCTCCGGAAGGTTTTCGTGGGTTTCGTCAATTGGTATCGGGTTTTCGATGCGGGGGCTCTTTATAGGCGGAGAGGCGGCGCAGGAAGGTCGAAGGGGGCCCACACCCTAGGGGGCGCGCCCCCCTTGGCCGCGCCGGGGTAGGGTTTGGTGGCCCTGCCTCCCTTCTCCGGCGGTTCTCGTGTGTTCGGGAGGCTTCCGGGTAAAATAGGAACACTGGGCGTTGATTTCGTCCGATTCGAGAATATTTCGTTACTAGGATTTACGAAACCAAAAACAGCGAAAACGACAAGCGGCACTTCGGCATCTTGTTAATAGGTTAGTTCCAGAAAATGCACGAATATGACATAAAGTGTGCATAAAACATGTAGATAACATCAATAATGTGGCATGGAACACAAGAAATTATCGATACGTTGGAGACATATCAACGGTGCACACACTAGTCATCTTTACACCATGCAGGAGGAATAGACTACTTTAATAACATCACATGAGTAGCACACAACTAGTAGCGATACAAAGCTCATATGAATCTCAATCATGTAAAGCAGCTCATGAGATCATTGTATTGAAGTACATAGGAGAGAGATTAACCACATAGCTACCGGTACAGCCCCGAGCCTGGATGGAGAACTACTCCCTCCTCTTGGGAGACAACAGCGTTGATGGAGATGGCGGTGGTGTCGATGGAGAAGCCTTCCGGGGGACACTTCCCCGTCCCGGCGGCGTGCCGGAACAGAGACTCCTGTCCCCCAGATCTTGGCTTCGCGATGGCGGCGGCTCTGGAAGGTTTCTCGTACCGTGGCTTTTCCGTCTCAAGGTTTTAGGTCCAGGGGCTTTATATATGCGAAGAGGCGGCGTCAGAAGGTCGTAGGGGCGACGACACCATAGGGGGGCGCGACCCAGGCCCTGGCCACGCCACCCTGTCGTCTGGGTCCCACATGGCCCTCCTCTGGCGGCTCTCGGGTGTTCTGGATGCTTCCGGTGAAAATAGGAACCTGGGCGTTGATTTCGTCCAATTCCGAGAAAATTTCGTTAGTAGGATTTCTGAAACCAAAAACAGCGAGAAAACGGAAGCGGCACTTCGGCATCTTGTTAATAGGTTAGTTCCGGAAAATGCACGAATATGACATAAAGTGTGCATAAAACATGTAGATATCATCAATAATGTGGCATGGAACATAAGAAATTATCGATACGTCGGAGACGTATCAGCATCCCCAAGCTTAGTTCCTGCTCGTCCCGGCAGGTAAACGATAACAAAGATAATTTCGGAGTGACATGCCATCATAACCTTGATCATAATATTGTAAGCATATGTAATGAATGCAGCGATCAAAACAATGGTGATGACATGAGTAAACAAATGAATCATAAAGCAAAGACTTTTCATGAATAGCACTTTCAAGACAGGCATCAATAAGTCTTGCATAAGAGTTAACTCATAAAGCAATAATTTAAAGTAAAGACATTCAAGCAACACAATGGAAGATTAAGTTTCAGCGGTTGCTTTCAACTTGTAACATGTATATCTCATGGATAATTGTCAACATAGAGTAATATAACAAATGCAATAAGCAAGTATGTAGGAATCAATGCACAGTTCACACAAGTGTTTGCTTCTTGAGGTGGAGTGAGATAGGTGAACTGACTCAACATAAAAGTAAAAGAAAGGCCCTTCAAAGAGGAAAGCATCGATTGCTATATTTGTGCTAGAGCTTTTATTTTGAAAACATGAAACAATTTTGTCAACGGTAGTAATAAAGCATATGAGTTATGTAAATTATATCTTACAAGTTGCAAGCCTCATGCATAGTATACTAATAGTGCCCGCACCTTGTCCTAATTAGCTTGGACTACCGGATCATTGCAATACACATGTTTTAACCAAGTGTCACAATGGGTGACATAGGCATCCCAAATGGGCCTGCCGAAGATAGTATCCGGGGTTTATTGAAGGCCCATCACCCGAAGAATAAGAAGA
>NC_061509.1:218562713-218613539 GCF_022539505.1 Lolium rigidum
AGGTTTGGGCTAGCAAGGCTTATTTGAAACAAACACAAGGATGAACCGGTGCAGCAAAACTCACATAAAAGACATATTGAAAACATTATAAGACTCTACACCGTCTTCCTTGTTGTTCAAACTCAATACTAGAAATTATCTAGACCTTAGAGAAACCAAATATGCAAACCAAATTTTAGCATGCTCTATGTATTTCTTCATTAATGGGTGCAAAGCATATGATGCAAGAGCTTAAACATGAGCACAACAATTGCCAAGTATCACATTACCCAAGACATTTATAGCAATTACTACATGTATCATTTTCCAATTCCAACCATATAACAATTTAACGAAGGAGAACTTCGCCATGAATACTATGAGTAGAAACCAAGGACATACTTGTCCATATGCTACAGCGGAGCGTGTCTCTCTCCCATAAAGTGAATGCTAGGATCCATTTTATTCAAACAAAACAAAAACAAAAACAAACCGACGCTCCAAGAAAAAGCACATAAGATGTGATGGAATAAAAATATAGTTTCAGGGGAGGAACCTGATAATGTTGTCGATGAAGAAGGGGATGCCTTGGGCATCCCCAAGCTTAGACGCTTGAGTCTTCTTGATATATGCAGGGGTGAACCACCGGGGCATCCCCAAGCTTAGAGCTTTCACTCCTTGATCATGTTGCATCATACTCCTCTCTTGATCCTTGAAAACTTCCTCCACACCAAACTCGAAACAACTCATTAGAGGGTTAGTGCACAATATAAATTGACATATTCAGAGGTGACACAATCATTCTTAACACTTCTGGACATTGCATAATGCTACTGGACATTAGTGGATCAAAGAAATTCATCCAACATAGCAAAAGAGGCAATGCGAAATAAAAGGCAGAATCTGTCAAAACAGAACAGTTCGTATTGACGAATTTTAAAATGGCACCAGACTTGCTCAAATGAAAATGCTAAAATTGAATGAAAGTTGCGTACATATCTGAGGATCATGCACGTAAATTGGCTTAATTTTCTGAGCTACCTACAGGGAGGTGGACCCAGATTCGTGACAGCAAAGAAATCTGGAACTGTGCAGTAATCCAAATCTAGTACTTACTTTTCTATCAACGGCTTAACTTGGCACAACAAAACACAAAACTAAGATAAGGAGAGGTTGCTACAGTAGTAAACAACTTCCAAGACACAAAATAAAAACAAAGTACTGTAGGTAAAAACATGGGTTGTCTCCCATAAGCGCTTTTCTTAACGCCTTTCAGCCTAGGCGCAGAAAGTGTGTATCAAGTGTTATCGAAGGGTGGTACTTCTACAGCGGGGTGTGGGCTTTTCTCAACCAGGCATAGTATATTAGATACATAAGTTTTAGCATCTCCCTTTTCATTAGTCTTAGGCGTGCTACTCTCATCAAACAAATTTTCAGGAACAAGCCAAGCATAGTTATTTTCTAGTGCATCATTCATAGCTAGGAGCTTACATGGTATTGGTGCTTTGATCTCCCCTCCATCATCAATATTATTAGTTATTCTATCCATATCCATCTTTTCAAGGAGACTAACAAAATTAGTAGGAGAATCAAGCATATTAAATTTAGCAAACACCTTTCTAGCTTCTCTTGCTAGACCACCAAATTCTCTAAGAAGGGTTTCTAATACAAAATCTTTCTTTTCCCCTTCTTCCATATCGCCAAGTGTGAAAAATATGTGTTGGATTATAGGATTAAGATTAACAAATTTAGTTTCCAACAGGCGAACTAAATGCGCAGCAGCAATTTCATAAGTAGGCGCAAGGTCTACCAAGTGTCTATCTTCAAAATTTTCAATAGTACTAACATGATTGAAAAATTCTTCTATATTATTTCTCCCAACTATAGACCCACGTCCTACCGATATGTCTTTTGTGGTAAAATTAAAAGGAAACATGATGAAATAAGTAAAGTAAATGCAAGCAAACTAAATTTTTTTGTGTTTTTGATATAGCAAACATGATAGCAAATAAAGTAAAACTAGCAACTAATTTTTTTGTATTTTGATTTAGTGCAGCAAACAAAGTAGTAAATAAAACTAAGCAAGACAAAAACAAAGTAAAGAGATTGAGAAGTGGAGACTCCCCTTGCAGCGTGTCTTGATCTCCCAGCAACGGCGCCAGAAATTTGCTTGATGCGTGTGGTTGGCACGTCCGTTGGGAACCCCAAGAGGAAGGTGTGATGCGCACAGCGGCAAGTTTCCCTCAGTAAGAAACCAAGGTTTAATCGGACCAGGAGGAGTCAAGAAGCACGTTGAAGGTTGATGGCGGCGGGATGTAGTGCGGCGCAACACCAGGGATTCCGGCGCCAACGTGGAACCTGCACAACACAACCAAAGTACTTTGCCCCAACGAAACAGTGAGGTTGTCAATCTCACCGGCTTGCTCTAACAAAGGATTAACCGTATTGTGTGGAAGATGATTGTTTGCAGAGAACACAGTAGAACAAGTATTGCAGTAGATTGTATTTCAGTAAAGAGAATTGGACCGGGGTCCACAGTTCACTAGAGGTGTCTCTCCCATAAGACGAACAGCATGTTGGGTGAACAAATTACAGTTGGGCAATTGACAAATAAAGAGAGCATGACAATGCACATACATATCATGATGAGTATAGTGAGATTTAATTGGGCATTACGACAAAGTACATAGACCGCCATCCAGCTTGCATCTATGCCTAAAAAGTCCACCTTCGAGGTTATCATCCGAACCCCTCCAGTATTAAGTTGCAAAGCAACGGACAATTGCATTAAGTATGGTGCGTAATGTAATCAACAACTACATCCTTAGACATAGCATCAATGTTTTATCCCTAGTGGCAACAAGCACAACACAACCTTAGAACTTTCGTCACATCGTCCAGGTGTCAATGCAGGCATGAACCCACTATCGAGCATAAGTACTCCCTCTTGGAGTTACAAGCATCTACTTGGCCAGAGCATCTACTAGTAACGGAAAGCATGCAAGATCATAAACAACACATAAGCATATCTTTGATAATCAACATAACAAGTATTCTCTATTCATCGGATCCCAACAAACGCAACATATAGAATTACAGATAGATGATCTTGATCATGTTAGGCAGCTCACAAGATCCGACAATGAAGCACAATGGGGAGAAGACAACCATCTAGCTACTGCTATGGACCCATAGTCCAGGGGTAGACTACTCACACATCACACCGGAGGCGACCATGGCGGCGTAGAGTCCTCCGGGAGATGATTCCCCTCTCCGGCGAGGTGCCGGAGGCGATCTCCTGGATCCCCCGAGATGGGATCGGCGTTGGCGGCGTCTCCGGAAGGTTTTCCGTATCGTGGCTCTCGGTGCTGGGGGTTTCGTCACGGAGGCTATTTGTAGGCGGAAGGGCAGGTCAAGAGGCGGCACGGGGGCCCCACACCACGGGGCCGCGCGGCCAAGGGGGGCCGCGCCGCCCTAGGGTGTGGCCCCTCGTCGCCCCTCTTCGTCTCTCCTTCGGACTTCGGAAGCTTCGTGGAAAAATAGGCCCCCGGGCTTTGATTTCGTCCAATTCCGAGAATATTTCCTTACTAGGATTTCTGAAACCAAAAACAGCAGAAAACAGACAATCGGCACTTCGGCATCTTGTTAATAGGTTAGTTCCAGAAAATGCACGAATATGACATAAAGTGTGCATAAAACATGTAGATAACATCAATAATGTGGCATGGAACATAAGAAATTATCGATACGTTGGAGACGTATCAATCACATAACAGAATAAATAGATAAATGCTATACTCTACACTCTCTTGTTGGATGATGAACACCACTAACTGTGTAGGATTACACGAACCCTCAATGCCGGAGTTAACAAGCTCCACAATATTCGATATTCATATTTAAATAACCTTAGAGTGCACGATAGATCAACACAACTAAACCAAGTACTAACATAGCATGCACATTGTCACCATCACACTATGAAGGAGGCATAGATCACATCAATACTATCATAGCAATAGTTAACTTCATAATCTACAAGAGATCACAATCATAACCTACGCCAAGTACTACACGATGCACACACTGTCACCATTACACCGTGCAGGAGGAATAGAGTACTTTAATAACATCACTAGAGTAGCACATAGATTAATAGTGATACAAAGCTCATATGAATCTCAATCATGTAAGGCAGCTCATGAGATCATTGTATTGAAGTACATAGGTGAGAGATTAACCACATAGCTACCGGTACAGCCCTTAGCCTCGATGGAGAACTACTCCCTCCTCATGGGAGAACACAGCGTTGATGAAGATGGCGGTGGAGATGGCAGCGGTGTCGATGGAGAAGCCTTCCGGGGGCACTTCCCCGTCCCGGCGGCGTGCCGGAACAGAGACTCCTGTCCCCCAGATCTTGGCTTCACGCTGGCGGCGGCTTGATGCATGTAGTTGACACGTCCGTTGGGAACCCCAAGAGGAAGGTGTGATGCGCACAGTGGCAAGTTTCCCTCAGTAAGAAACCAAGGTTTAATCGAACCAGTAGGAGTCAAGAAGCACGTTGAAGGTTGATGGCGGCGGGATGTAGTGCGGCGCAACACCGGAGATTCCGGCGCCAACGTGGAACCTGCACAACACAACCAAAGTACTTTGCCCCAACGAAACAGAGTGAGGTTGTCAATCTCACCGGCTTGCTGTAACAAAGGATTAGATGTATAGTGTGGATGATGATTGTTTGCAGAAAACAGTAGAACAAGTATTGCAGTAGATTGTATTTGAGTATAGAGAATTGGACCGGGGTCCACAGTTCACTAGAGGTGTCTCTCCCATAAGATAAACAGCATGTTGGGTGAACAAATTACAGTTGGGCAATTGACAAATAAAGAGGGCATGACCATGCACATACATATTATGATGAGTACTGTGAGATTTAATTGGGCATTACGACAAAGTACATAGACCGCTATCCAGACATGCATCTATGCCTAAAAAGTCCACCTTCAGGTTATCATCCGAACCCCTCCAGTATTAAGTTGCTAACAACAGACAATTGCATTAAGTATTGCGCGTAATGTAATCAGTGACTACATCCTCGAACATAGCACCAATGTTTTATCCCTAGTGGCAACAGCACATCCATAATCTTAGAGGTTTCTCTCACTCCCCCCATTCACGGAGACATGAACCCACTATCGAGCATAAATACTCCCTCTTGGAGTTACTAGCATCAACTTGGCCGAGCATCTACTAATAACGGAGAGCATGCAAGATCATAAACAACACATAGACATGAATTGATAATCAACATAACATGGTATTCTCTATTCATCGGATCCCAACAAACACAACATATAGAATTACAGATAGATGATCTTGATCATGTTAGGCAGCTCACAAGACCCGACAATTAAGCACAATGGGGAGAAGACAACCATCTAGCTACTGCTATGGACCCATAGTCCAGGGGTAGACTACTCACACATCACTCCGGAGGCGACCATGGCGGCGTAGAGTCCTCGGGGAGATGATTCCCCTCTCCGGCAGGGTGCCGGAGGCGATCTCCTGAATCCCCCGAGATGGGATTGGCGGCGGCGGCGTCTCTGGAAGGTTTTCCGTATCGTGGCTCTCGGTACTGGGGGTTTCGCGACGGAGGCTTTAAGTAGGCGGAAGGGCAGGTAAAGAGGCGGCACGAGGGGCCCACATCATAGGTCGGCGCGGCCAGGGCCTGGGCCGCGCTGCCCTATGGTTTGGCCACCTCGTGGCCCCACTTCGTCTCCTCTTCGGTCTTCTGGAAGCTTCGTGGCAAAATAGGACTCTGGGCGTAGATTTCGTCCAATTCTGAGAATATTTCTTTACTAGGATTTCTGAAACCAAAAACAGCAGAAAACGAAGAATCGGCTCTTCGGCATCTTGTTAATAGGTTAGTTCCAGAAAATGCACGAATATGACATGAAGTGTGCATAAAACATGTAGATATCATCAATAATGTGGCACGGAACATAAGAAATTATCGATACGTCGGAGATGTATCAGCATCCCCAAGCTTAGTTCTGCTCGTCCCGAGCAGGTAAAACGATAACAAAGATAATTTCTGGAGTGACATGCCATCATAACCTTGATCATACTATTTGTAAACATATGTAATGAATGCAGCGATCAAAACAATGGTAATGACATGAGTAAACAAGTGAATCATAAAGCAAAGACTTTTCATGAATAGTACTTCAAGACAAGCATCAATAAGTCTTGCATAAGAGTTAACTCATAAAGCAATAAATCAAAGTAAAGGTATTGAAGCAACACAAAGGAAGATTAAGTTTCAGCGGTTGCTTTCAACTTGTAACATGTATATCTCATGGATATTGTCAACATAGAGTAATATAATAAGTGCAATATGCAAGTATGTAAGAATCAATGCACAGTTCACACAAGTGTTTGCTTCTTGAGGTGGAGAGAAATAGGTGAACTGACTCAACAATGAAAGTAAAAGAATGGTCCTTCAAAGAGGAAAGCATCGATTGCTATATTTGTGCTAGAGCTTTGGTTTTGAAAACATGAAACAATTTTGTCAACGGTAGTAATAAAGCATATGAGTTATGTAAATTATATCTTACAAGTTGCAAGCCTCATGCATAGTATACTAATAGTGCCCGCACCTTGTCCTAATTAGCTTGGACTACCGGATCATCGCAATACACATGTTTTAACCAAGTGTCACAATGGGGTACCTCCATGCCGCCTGTACAAAGGTCTAAGGAGAAAGCTCGCATTTTGGATTTCTCGCTTTTGATTATTCTCAACTTAGACATCCATACCGAGACAACATAGACAACAGATAATGGACTCCTCTTTTATGCATAAGCATGTAACAACAATTAATTTTCTCATTTGAGATTGAGGATATTTGTCCAAAACTGAAACTTCCACCATGAATCATGGCTTTAGTTAGCGGCCCAATGTTCTTCTCTAACAATATGCATGCTTAACCATAAGGTGGTAGATCTCCCTTACTTCAGACAAGACGAACATGCATAGCAACTCACATGATATTCAACAAAGAATAGTTGATGGCGTCCCCTGAAACATGGTTATCGCACAACAAGCAACTTAATAAGAGATAAAGTGCATAAGTACATATTCAATACCACAATAGTTTTTAAGCTATTTGTCCCATGAGCTATATATTGCAAAGGCGAATGATGGAATTTAAAGGTAGCACTCAAGCAATTTACTTTGGAATGACGGAGAAATACCATGTAGTAGGTAGGTATGGTGGACACAAATGGCATAGTGGTTGGCTCAAGGATTTTGGATGCATGAGAAGTATTCCCTCTCGATACAAGGTTTAGGCTAGCAAGGCTTATTTGAAACAAACACAAGGATGAACCGGTGCAGCAAAACTCACATAAAAGACATATTGTAAACATTATAAGACTCTACACTTGTCTTCCTTGTTGTTCAAACTCAATACTAGAAATTATCTAGACCTTAGAGAGACCAAATATGCAAACCAAATTTTAGCATGCTCTATGTATTTCTTCATTAATGGGTGCAAAGTATATGATGCAAGAGCTTAAACATGAGCACAACAATTGCCAAGTATCACATTATTCAAGATATTTTAGAATTACTACATGTAGCATTTTCCAATTCCAACCATATAACAATTTAACGAAGAAGAAACTTCGCCATGAATACTATGAGTAGAGCCTAAGGACATACTTGTCCATATACAACAGCGGAGCGTGTCTCTCTCCCACAAAGTGAATGCTAGGATCCATTTTATTCAAACAAAACAAAAAACAAAAACAAACCGACGCTCCAAGCAAAGCACATAAGATGTGATGGAATAAAAATATAGTTTTAGGGGAGGAACCTGATATTGTTGTCGATGAAGAAGGGGGTGCCTTGGGCATCCCCAAGCTTAGACGCTTGAGTCTTCTTAGAATATGCAGGGGTGAACCACCGGGGCATCCCCAAGCTTAGAGTTTTCACTCTCCTTGATCATGTTGTATCATCTCCCTCTCTTGATCCTTGAAAACTTCCTCCACACCAAACTTAGAACAACTCATTAGAGGGTTAGTGGACAATAAAAATTAACATGTTCAGAGGTGACACAATCATTCTTAACACTTCTGGACATTGTATAAAGCTACTGGACATTAATGGATCAAAGAAATTCATCCAACATAGCAAAAGAGGCAATGCGAAATAAAAGGCAGAATCTGTCAAAACAGAACAGTTCGTATTGATGAATTTTATCGAGGCACCAGACTTGCTCAAATGAAAATTCTCAAATTGAATGAAAGTTGCGTACATATCTGAGGATCACTCACGTAAATTTACATAATTTTCTGAGTTACCTACAGAGAAAACAGCCCAGATTCGTGACAGCAAAGAAATCTGTTTCTGCGCAGTAATCCAAATCTAGTATGAACTTTACTATCAACGACTTTACTTGGCACAACAAAACACTAAACTAAGATAAGGAGAGGTTGCTACAGTAGTAAACAACTTCCAAGACACAAAATAAAAACAAAGTACTGTAGTAAAAACATGGGTTGTCTCCCATAAGCTCTTTTCTTTAACGCCTTTCAGCTAGGCGCAGAAAGTGTGTATCAAGTATTATCAAGAGACGAAGCATCGACATTACCTTGGGTGTTGGGAGTTGCCTAAGCAATGCATGTTATCTTATCTATGTAAGTTTCAGAGGCTCCCTTTTCATTACTCTTAGGCTTGCTATTCTTATTAAACAAATTTTCAGGAACAATCCAATCATAATTCTTTTCTAGTGCCTCGAACATTCCTGCGAGCTTGCAAGGTATTGATGTCTTAATTTCTCCTACATCATTAATATCATTAGTGTACTTTATTCTATCAATGTCCATCTTTTCAAGGGTACTAGCAAAGTTGGTGCAAGAACCAAGCATCTTATATTTAATAAAGACTTTTCTAGCCTCTCTTGCTACACCACCAAATTCTTTAAGAAGGGTTTCTAAAACAAAATCTTTCTTTTCCCCTTCTTCCATATCACCAAGTGTGAGAAACATGTGTTGGATTAAAGGATTAAGATTAACAAATTTAGTTTCCAACATGTGAACTAAAGAAGCAGCAGCAATTTCATAAGTAGGAGCAAGTTCTACCAAGTGTCTATCTTCAAAATCTTCGAGTGGTACTAACATGAGTGAAAAAATCTTCTATATTATCTCTTCCAATTATAGACCCTCGTCCTACCGGTATGTCTTTTAGAGTGTACTTAGGAGGAAACATGATGAAATAAACAAAAGGTAAATAAAGTAAATGCAAGTAACTAATTTTTTTTTGTGTTTTTGATATAGAGTGCAAGACAGTAGATAAAGTAAAGCTAGCAACTAATTTTTTTGTGTTTTGATATAATGCAGCAAACAAGGTAGTAAATAAAATAAAGCAAGACAAAAACAAAGTAAAGAGATTGGGATGTGGAGACTCCCCTTGCAGCGTGTCTTGATCTCCCCGGCAACGGCGCCAGAAATTTGCTTGATGCGTGTAGTTGACACGTCCGTTGGGAACCCCAAGAGGAAGGTGTGATGCGCACAGCGGCAAGTTTCCCTCGATAAGAAACCAAGGTTTAATCGAACCGGTAGGAGTCAAGAAGCACGTTGAAGGTTGATGGCGGCGGGATGTAGTGCGGCGCAACACCGGAGATTCCGGCGCCAACGTGGAACCTGCACAACACAACCAAAGTACTTTGCCCCAACGAAACGGTGAGGTTGTCAATCTCACCGGCTTGCTGTAACAAAGGATTAGATGTATAGTGTGGATGATGATTGTTTGCGAGAAAACGAGTAGAACGATATTGCAGTAGATTGTATTTCGGTATAGAGAATTGGACCGAGGTCCACGAGTTCACTAGAGGTGTCTCTCCCATAAGATAAACGGCATGTTGGGTGAACAAATTACGGTTGGGCAATTGACAAATAAAGAGGGCATGACCATGCACATACATATTATGATGAGTGCTTGTGAGATTTAATTGGGCATTACGACAAAGTACATAGACCGCTATCCAGCATGCATCTATGCCTAAAAAGTCCACCTTCGAGGTTATCATCCGAACCCCTCCGGTATTAAGTTGCTAACAACAGACAATTGCATTAAGTATTGCGCGTAATGTAATCAGTGACTACATCCTCGAACATAGCACCAATGTTTTATCCCTAGTGGCAACAGCACATCCATAATCTTAGAGGTTTCTCTCACTCCCCCAGATTCACGGAGACATGAACCCACTATCGAGCATAAATACTCCCTCTTGGAGTTACTAGCATCAACTTGGCCGGAGCATCTACTAATAACGGAGAGCATGCAAGATCATAAACAACACATAGACATGAATTGATAATCAACATAACATAGTATTCTCTATTCATCGGATCCCAACAAACACAACATATAGAATTACAGATAGATGATCTTGATCATGTTAGGCAGCTCACAAGACCCGACAATTAAGCACAATGGGGAGAAGACAACCATCTAGCTACTGCTATGGACCCATAGTCCAGGGGTAGACTACTCACACATCACTCCGGAGGCGACCATGGCGGCGTAGAGTCCTCCGGGAGATGATTCCCCTCTCCGGCAGGGTGCCGGAGGCGATCTCCTGAATCCCCCGAGATGGGATTCGCGGCGGCGGCGTCTCTGGTAGGTTTTCCGTATCGTGGCTCTCGGTACTGGGGGTTTCGTGACGGAGGCTTTAAGTAGGCGGAAGGGCAGGTAAAGAGGCGGCACGAGGGGCCCACATCATAGGTCGGCGCGGCCAGGGCCTGGGCCGCGCCGCCCTATGGTTTGGCCACCTCGTGGCCCCACTTCATCTCCTCTTCAGTCTTCTGGAAGCTTCGTGGCAAAATAGGACCTTGGGCGTTGATTTCGTCCAATTCCGAGAATATTTCTTTACTAGGATTTCTGAAACCAAAAACAGCAGAAAACAGCAACTGGCTCTTCGGCATCTTGTTAATAGGTTAGTTCCAGAAAATGCACGAATATGACATGAAGTGTGCATAAAACATGTAGATATCATCAATAATGTGGCATGGAACATAAGAAATTATCGATACGTTGGAGACGTATCACGGCTCTGGAAGGTTTCTCGTACCGTGGCTTTTTCGTATCGAAGACTTAGGTCAGAGACCTTTAAATAGGCGAAGAGGCGGAGTCGGAGGGCTGACGAGGCGACGACACAGTAGGGGGGTGCGGCCCACCCCCTGGCCGCGCCGGCCTATCATCTGGGGCCCACAGGGCCCTCCTCTGATGGCTCTCGGGTGTTCTGGAAGCTTCGTGTGATTCTAAGATGTTGGGCGTTGATTTCGTCCAATTCCGAGAATATTTCCTTACTAGGATTTCTGAAACCAAAAACAGCAGAAAACGAGAGCGGCACTTCGGCATCTCGTCAATAGGTTAGTTTCAGAAAACGCATAAAATCATCATAAAGTGTGAACAAAACATGTAGGTATTGTCATAAAACAAGCATGGAACATAAGAAATTATCGATACGTTGGAGACGTATCACCGGTCCAGGGGCCGGTTTGAACCGGGCCATCCGGTCGGACGGCCGGTCACGCCGGGCTAGAAACCGGGCCAGCAGGAAAGCATGTTATACAAAAACTGTGATAACTTTTGTGTCCGGACCCCGATTGACATGAGACCAATTTTGTTGGAAAGATAACGACGAATAGAACCCCAACAAAATCTGTAAATATGGAGACTCCTCACAGGATATTTTTAGATGATTTTAGAGAGGGAGTCTCCCACCGTCAAGAAACGGTGAAGACGTCCAAACTCGAAAACGCAATAGAAGATGCATGCGGATTCCGTTTTCGATGAACTTGGGCTTGTTGTAAATCTAGCAACAAGCTCAAGAACCTCACACAGAGAAACACCAAGAAGCAATAAGAATATGCAAAGTATGCAAAGGATTGAGCTCCCTAAGATGATGTGATCAAGTTACCAAACCGAAAGCCCCTCTTAATAGTGCGGCTATCTATCCTATAATCCGGTCTCCCATCAACCACCTTGAGACCGGTAAAAGGAAAACCTAGCAAGGTCATACCTTTGCCTTGCGCATCCCGCTTGATCTTGATGATAACACTTCAAGCTCTACACAAACCGGAATGCCACACTTGATCAATGTTGCTTCGTGAAGACTCACAAATGCTCCCCCATACACTATGATGGGAAAGCTCCATTGATCGATGCACATCTTCACATGTCCATTATCACCAAATGGACGACAAGCTTCAAGCATGTGATCCACTCAAGATGCTCATCTTGAACTTGCCCAACTCAACCTTGTATCTTCTCATACTCACTTAAGATAAAGCATGGCTAATATTGATTTCCACATAAGAACTCCATCTTCATTTCATCTTCTTGATCATATCACATATGTATCTTTAAATCGATGATCTTGATGCCAATACACAAGGTGTATCTTTATATTCATGGCATCCATACTTGAATCCCACACATGGAATACAAGAAGTACCTATGGAATATTCCTTCATATAAACTCAATGAAAACATTAGTCCATAGGGGTTGTCATTAATTACCAAAACCACACATAGGGGCAATGTACCCTTACAGAGATCCCTTGGACCGTTCCCCTAAGCTCATCATTCTGAGCGCGGAATTCACGTCACATCTCATTACGAAGAGCTTCATACTCCCTCCATGTGATGATATCTGCAGCACTCTTGTTTTCCTGGTTAACAATTTTTTGATCACTAGCAGACATGATTAGTAGGTTAGTGCACTAAATCAAAAATATATGGTGGTACTCTCACAACTCACTCAAAAACTGATAAGAAAATGAGATCTTACCGTTCCAAAGTAAATTAGTGTTGCTTATCACTTGTAGTAACAATTAGTGCACGGATGTAGCGAAGCGAATATCAAGGGTATAAGAACAAATCACACGGCATAGCAGGGTATATGTGGTGCTGTAGGTAGGCTACCTATTTGCACCAATAACAAGCTCTAGCCCTGACCTTAGACAACCAATGATACTCACACAAGGTGATAAATGGAGCAAAGCAACTATATGGAGGAAAGGTTGCAATGCACTCGAGAGACACTAGCAAAGCTCAATGAAACAGGCACAAGATTGCTCAACTATGGGTGCAGGAAAGAAAACTTAGGCCTTCACTTGATTCTACTAGCACTTCACTTTTCTTTTTGTATTTTTCTTTTTGTAACGCAGCTATGTAGCTCTTTTTGCTTCTTTTCAATTTTTTTTTGATTTTATGACTCAACTCCTTGATAACACGGCCAACAAGATATGCAAAGCACCAAAACCCTAATGAGCGGCCTATCGAGCGGTAAAACTAGTCTCTTCTGGGAAAGTTCCTAGTCACGTATATCGATAGGTTGTGTCTATAGTTGGGAACACGCACACTGTACGCTATGTGGACTCAGAGTAACAAAACTGAAACTAGATGATAAAGGAGATTCAAACCCTAACAATACTAGATGCAAGAAAAAGATACGCAAAAACAACTACGAAAAGCAACTAAAACTTGAAATTAGTGCAATCTAAGGCTATGGCAAACCCTAACCCTAATTTTTATTTGGCTTTTTCTAGATAGGAAACACTCACAACTCAACTATGGGGTGGATTGTGGATGGCTTACCGAGGGAACCCGAGAATCTGATACCAAGATGATAAGGGGTGGCCCGATCTTCTTAGTAAGTGATGTCTACGGGAGCTTCTATTCTTGTAGACAGTGTTGGGCCTCCAAGAGCAGAGGTTTGTAGAACAGCAGCAAGTTTCCCTTAAGTGGATCACCCAAGGTTTATCGATCTCAGGGAGGAAGAGGTCAAGGATATCCCTCTCATGCAACCCTGCAACCACAAAGCAAGAAGTCTCTTGTGTCCCCAACACACCTAATAGGTGCACTAGTTCGGCGAAGAGATAGTGAAATACAGGTGGTATAAATAAGTATGAGTAGTAGTAACGGCGCCAGAAAAGTGCTTTGCTGCCCAGGACTGGCGTGTGGTTGATGGTGGTAATATTGCGGACAGTACAGATGCAGTAGAACAGTAAACAAGCAGCGATAGCAGTATTGGAAACAAGGCCTAGGGATCATACTTTCACTAGTGGACACTCTCAACATTGATCACATAACATAATAAATAAATAGATGCTAGACTCTACACCCTCTTGTTGGATGATGAACACCACTAAGCTGTGTAGGATTACACGAACCCTCAATGCCGGAGTTAACAAGCTCCACAATATTCGATGTTCATATTTAAATAACCTTAGAGTGCATGACAGATCAACATAACCAAACCAAGTACTAACATAGAATGCACACTGTCACCTTCACACTACGAAAGGAGGCATAGATCACATCAATACCATCATAGCAATAGTTAACTTCATAATCTACAAGAGATCACAATCATAGCCTACACCAAGTACTAACACGATGCACACACTGTCACCATTACACCGTGCAGGAGGAATAAACTACTTTAATAACATCACTAGAGTAGCACACAGATAAATTGTGATACAAAACACATTGCAATCATAAAGAGATATAAATAAGCACTTCACTATGCCATTCATAACAGTGAATAAGTATTCAGTGAAATATAGCCTAAGAGACACACACGGTGCACACACTGTCACCTTTACACACGTGGGACAAGGAGTCTCCGGAGATCACATAAGTAAAATTCACTTGACTAGCATAATGACATCTAGATTACAAGCATCATCATACGAATCTCAATCATGTAAGGCAGCTCATGAGATTATTGTATTGAAGTACATAGGGAAGAGATTAACCACATAGCTACCGGTACAGCCCCGAGCCTCGATGGAGAACTACTCCCTCCTCATGGGAGACAACAGCGTTGATGAAGATGGTGGTGGTGTCGATGGAGGAGTCTTCCGGGGGCACTTCCCCGTCCCGGCGGCGTGCCGGAACAGAGACTCCAGTCCCCTAGATCTTGGCTTCGCGATGGCGGCGGCTCTGGAAGGTTTCTCGTACCGTGCCTTTTTTTCGTCTCGAGGTTTTAGGTCGAGGGGGCTTAAATAGGCGAAGAGGCGGCGTCAGAGGGTCGAAGAGGCGGTGAGATGATAGGGCGGCGCGGCCAGGGCCTGGGCCGCGCCGGCCTACCTCCTGGGCCCACCAGGGCTCCCCTCTGGCGACTCTCGGGTGTTCTGGAAGCTTCGTGGAAAAATAGGATGCTGGGCGTTGATTTCATCCGATTCCGAGAATATTTCCTTACTAGGATTTCTGAAACCAAAAATAGCAGAAAACAGGAACTGGCCCTTCGGCATCTCGTCAATAGGTTAGTTCCAGAAAACGCATAATAATGACATAAAGAGTACATAAAACATGTAGATATCATCAATAATGTGGCATGGAACATAAGAAATTATCGATACGTCGGAGACGTATCAGCATCCCCAAGCTTAGTTTCTGCTCGTCCCGAGCAGGTAAACAATAACAAAGATAATTTACGGAGTGACATGCCATCATAACCTTGATCATACTATTGTAAGCATATGTAATGAATGCAGCGATCCAAACAATGGTAAATGACATGAGTAAACAAATGAATCATATAGCAAAGACTTTTCATGAATAGTACTTTAAGACAAGCATCAATAAGTCTTGCATAAGAGTTAACTCATAAAGCAATAATTCATAGTAGAGGTATTGAAGCAACACAAAGGAAGATTAAGTTTCAGCGGTTGCTTTCAACTTATAACATGTGTACCTCATGGATATTTGTCAACATAGAGTAATATAACAAGTGCAATATGCAAGTATGTAGGAATCAATGCACAATTCACACAAGTGTTTGCTTCTTGAGGTGGAGAGAGATAGGTGAACTGACTCAACATAAAAGTAAAAGAATGGTCCTTCAAAGAGGAAAGCATCGATTGCTATATTTGTGCTAGAGCTTGGGTTTTGAAAACATAAAGAGAGCATAAAAGTAAAATTTTGAGAGGTGTTTGTTGTTGTCAACGAATGGTAGTGGGTACTCTAACCCCCTTGCCAGGCAAACCTTCAAAGAGCGGCTCCCATTTTATTTTATTTTTGGGTGGCACTCCTTCCAACCTTTATTTCACAAACCATGGCTAACCGAATCCTTCGGGTGCCTGCCAACAATCTCATACCATGAAGGAGTGCATTTTTATTTTAGTTTTATTATGATGACACTCCTCCCCACCTTTGCTTTCTCAAGCCATGGCTAACCGAATCCTTCGGGTGCCGTCCAACAATCACATACCATGGAGGAGTGTCTATTTTTGTTAGTTAATTTGGGACTGGGAATCCCATTGCCAGCTCTTTTTGCAAAATTATTGGATAAGCGGATGAAGCCACTAGTCCATTGGTGAAAGTTGCCCAACAAGATTGAAAGATAAACACCACATACTTCCTCATGAGCTATAAAACATTGACACAAATCAGAGGTGATAAATTTTGAATTGTTTAAAGGTAGCACTCAAGCAATTTACTTTGGAATGGCGGAGAAATACCATGTAGTAGGTAGGTATGGTGGACACAAATGGCATAGTGGTTGGCTCAAGGATTTTGGATGCATGAGAAGTATTCCCTCTCGATACAAGGTTTAGCTAGCAAGGTTGTTTGAAACAAACACAAGGACGAACCGGTACAGCAAAACTCACATAAAAGACATATTGTAAACATTATAAGACTCTACACCGTCTTCCTTGTTGTTCAACCCAATACTAGAAATTATCTAGACCTTAGAGAGACCAATTATGCAAACCAAATTTTAGCAAGCTCTATGTATTTCTTCATTAATAGGTGCAAAGTATATGATGCAAGAGCTTAAACATGAGCACAACAATTGCCAAGTATCAAATTATTCAAGACATCATACCAATTACTACATGTAGCATTTTCCGTTTCCAACCATATAACAATTAACGAAGCAGTTTCAACCTTCGCCATGAAAATTAAAAGCTAAAAACACATGTGTTCATATGAACCAGCGGAGCGTGTCTCTCTCCCAAGCAATCATTTATTCAAACAAAAACAAAAACAAAAACAAACAGACGCTCCAAGTAAAGTACATATGATGTGACCGAATAAAAATATAGTTTCAAGAGAAGGAACCTGATAATTTGTCGATGAAGAAGGGGATGCCTTGGGCATCCCCAAGCTTAGACGCTTGAGTCTTCTTGAAATATGCAGGGATGAACCACCGGGGCATCCCCAAGCTTAGACTCTTCACTCTTCTTGATCGTAGTATATCATCCTCCTCTCTTGACCCTTGAAAACTTCCTCCACACCAAACTCGAAACAGCTCATTAGAGGGTTAGCGCACAATCAAAATTCACATGTTCAGAGGTGACACAATCATTCTTAACACTTCTGGACATTGCCCAAAGCTTCTGAAAGTTAATGGAACAAAGAAATCCATCCAACATAGCAAAAGAGGCAATGCGAAATAAAAGGCAGAATCTGTCAAAACAGAACAGTCCGTAAAGACGAATTTTATTGAGGCACCAGACTTGCTCAAATGAAAATGCTCAAATTTAATGAAAGTTGCGTACATATCTGACGATCACTCACGTAAATTGGCATAATTTTCTGAGTTACCTACAGAGAATTTGGCCCAGATTCGTGACAGCAAAGAAATCTGTTTCTGCGCAGTAATCCAAATCTAGTATTGACTTTACTATCAAAGACTTTACTTGGCACAACAATGCAATAAAATAAGATAAGGAGAGGTTGCTACAGTAGTAACAACTTCCAAGACTCAAATATAAAACAAAAGTACTGTAGTAAAATAAACACATGGGTTATCTCCCAAGAAGTTCTTTCTTTATAGCCATTAAGATGGGCTCAGCAGTTTTAATGATGCACTCGCAAGAAATAGTATTTGAAGCAAAAGAGAGCATCAAGAGGCAAATTCAAAACACATTTAAGCCTAACATGCTTCCTATGAAAAGGAATCTTGTACACAAATAAATTCATGAAGAGCAAAGTGACAAGATCAGGAAGATAAAACAAGTGTAGTTTCAAAAATTTCAGCACATAGAGAGGTGTTTTAGTAACATGAAAAATTCTACAACCATATTTTCCTCTCTCATAATAACTTTCAGTAGCATCATGAGCAAACTCAACAATATAACTATCACATAAAGCATTCTTATCATGAGTCTCATGCATAAAATTATTACTCTCCACATTAGCATAATCAATTTTATTAGTAGTAGTGGGAGCAAATTCAACAAAGTAGCTATCATTATTATTCTCATCATCAAATATAGGAGGCATATTGTAATCATAATCAAATTTATCCTCCATAACAGGTGGTACCAAAAGACTACTATCATTATAATCATCATAAATAGGAGGCAAAGTATCATCAAAGAAAATTTTCTCCTCAATGCTTGGGGGACTAAAAAGATCATGCTCATTGAAACCAGCTTCCCCAAGCTTAGAATTTTCCATATCATCAGCAACAATGGTGTTAAATGTGTTCATGCTAATATGTTCCATGGGCTTTTTAATTTTCGGATCAAACCATCCATGTCTTAAATCAGGAAATAGAATAAGAAGCTCATTGTTGTCCATTATGTCTAACTAGTGTAAACAAGAAACAAAAAGATGCAATTGCAGGATCTAAAGGAAATAGCTTCGAGCACAAACACAATGGCGCCAGAAAAGTACTGTTACCTGGAACCGGAGTATGAGTGCCTTTTACCTTTCCTCCCCAGCAACGACGCCGTGAAAAGTGCTTGATGTCTACGGGAGCTTCTATTCTTGTAGATAGTGTTGGGCCTCCAAGAGCAGAGGTTTGTAGAACAACGAGCAAGTTTCCCTTAAGTGGATCACCCAAAGTTTATCGATCTCAGGGAGGAAGAGGTCAAAGATATCCCTCTCATGCAACCCTGCAACCACAAAGCAAGAAGTCTCTTGTGTCCCCAACACACCTAATAGGTGCACTAGTTCGGCGAAGAGATAGTGAAATACAGGTGGTATAAATAAGTATGAGCTGTAGTAACGGCGCCAGAAAAGTGCTTTGCTGCCCAGGACTGGCGTGTGGTTGATGGTGGTAATATTGCGGACAGTACAGATGCAGTAGAACAGTAAACAAGCAGCGATAGCAGTATTGGAAACAAGGCCTAGTGATCATACTTTCACTAGTGGACACTCTCAACATTGATCACATAACAGAATAAATAAATAGATGCTAGACTCTACACCCTCTTGTTGGATGATGAACACCACTAACTGTGTAGGATTACACGAACCCTCAATGCCGGAGTTAACAAGCTCCACAATATTCTATGTTCATATTTAAATAACCTTAGAGTGCATGACAGATCAACATAACCAAACCAAGTACTAACATAGCATGCACACTGTCACCTTCACACTACGAAAGGAGGCATAGATCACATCAATACCATCATAGCAATAGTTAACTTCATAATCTACAAGAGATCACAATCATAGCCTACGCCAAGTACTAACACGATGCACACACTGTCACCATTACACCGTGCAGGAGGAATAAACTACTTTAATAACATCACTAGAGTAGCACACAAGATAAATTGTGATACAAAACACATTGCAATCATAAAGAGATATAAATAAGCACTTCACTATGCCATTCATAACAGTGAATAAGTATTCTGTGAAATATAGCCTAAGAGACACACACGGTGCACACACTGTCACCTTTACACACGTGGGACAAGGAGTCTCCGGAGATCACATAAGTAAAATTCACTTGACTAGCATAATGACATCTAGATTACAAGCATCATCATACGAATCTTAATCATGTAAGGCAGCTCATGAGATTATTGTATTGAAGTACATAGGGAAGAGATTAACCACATAGCTACCGGTACAGCCCCGAGCCTCGATGGAGAACTACTCCCTCCTCATGGGAGACAGCAGCGTTGATGAAGATGGCGGTGGTGTCGATGGAGGAGCCTTCCGGGGGCTTTTCCCCGTCCCGGCGGCGTGCCGGAACAGAGACTCCTGTCCCCCAGATCTTGGCTTCGCGATGGCGGCGGCTCTGGAAGGTTTCTCGTACCGTGGCTTTTTTCGTCTCGAGGTTTTAGGTCGAGGGGGATTAAATAGGCGAAGAGGCGGCGTCAGAGGGTCGAAGAGGCGGTGAGATGATAGGGCGGCGCGGCCAGGGCCTGGGCCGCGCCGGCCTACCTCCTGGGCCCACCAGGGCTCCCCTCTGGCGACTCTCGGGTGTTCTGGAAGTTTCGTGGAAAAATAGGATGTTGGGCGTTGATTTCGTCCGATTCCGAGAATATTTCCTTACTAGGATTTCTGAAACCAAAAACAGCAGAAAACAGGAACTGGCCCTTCGGCATCTCGTCAATAGGTTAGTTCCGGAAAACGCATAATAATGACATAAAGTGTACATAAAACATGTAGATATCATCAATAATGTGGCATGGAACATAAAAAATTATCGATACGTCGGAGACGTATCAGCAAGCAACGGTGGTGATGATGATCACGGGGTGATTGCAGTGGAGGTAACTTGATGAAGTGGATGATAACTTGTATGACGCAACGAGAACTCTCGATTGGTCCATGTCGCCAATACAACAACTCTCAACCCTGCAAGATATTCGCAACTCCACACACTTGCGCACGTAGCCACCGACCACGAAGCGGTAAGTTGCAACCTTCTAATTCCCAATGGAACAACAGATCACACAAGACTTTCAGATCTACACAATATCAAGCAATATGGTGTAGGGGATTCAATAGTTTTGCAGATCAAACAACTAAGAACTAGGGTTTATCTTAAACGTGGTCTAAAGCAACTTGTGGGGCATCCTGGGCACTTATATAGGCGTCCGGGACGACCTCAGGTCGAAAAAGTACGAAACTAACCGACCCAGAATAGATCTGGTCGAGACAGACTCGGACACGGCCGGTCTGGGGCCCGGTTGACCGGGTTAGGGACCGGGCTGGCCGGTTGAAACCGAGTCAGGGACCGGGTGCCGATCGGACGGGCTGATTTTGGCTCAGTACCCCGCCCGGTCTGCGTCAGCAGATTGTCCGGTTGGCGCCGGGGTGCGGCCGGCGTGCCGTCCGGTTGGACCAGGCCAGGGACCGGGCGCGCCGGCGTGGCGGCCGATCTGACCGGGTACTGGGCCGGCCTGGACTGCGTCTTCCCATCTCGCGCATGCCTCCCGCTACTCCCTCGCGCGTCCATGGGATTTCTTCATGTCCAGCTCCACGTCCATCTTGATGTCCTTCTTCACGTCCAGCTGCTCCTCTCCTCCTCGTGCGATGCTTGTCTCCTCTTCATACCTGATGATACACAAATAACCATACTTAGGTAGTATAAAGTTCTCATCAATCAAAGTATCGTTTAGGAACGAGTTCACCTGTTGTTTAAGTAGCTTCGCACGAGTCCTTGTAATAGGTCTAATCCGAACTTCATTGGACTTGAGCTTCACAGCAGGTTCATCTTCAGTTGGTAATGACAGAGGTAGTAGTGAGGTAGGGATATCCTCATCATCTGGTTGTCGAGGAAGAGGTTGCGGATGAGCACATAGGCGTCGAAGGTGGTCTGGTTCTCCGCCATGATGATGTCGAGGATCTCCTCGCTGATGGAGCCGTAGAGCCACGAGCGGACGATGAAGTCCTCACGAGCCCATGCAGGGGTGCGATCGGCGGCGGCGGCGGTCTGCACAACAACATGTGAGGTGAGCTCGTACTTGCCTAGGAGGACGGAGATCAGCATGCGCCACTTGGCGTAGTTGGACTTGGCGAGGTCGAGGACGACGGGCACGTGCGTCTTGACGCTGGCCACGCCCATTGCCAGGTTGGAGGAGGACGACACCGTCAGGTCG
The DNA here is from genome assembly GCF_022539505.1 of Lolium rigidum. Lineage (NCBI taxonomy): Eukaryota > Viridiplantae > Streptophyta > Magnoliopsida > Poales > Poaceae > Lolium > Lolium rigidum. Next base: position 218,584,574 of record NC_061509.1, read on the forward strand.
GCGAGGGCGGAGCGGTGCCGAGAGCGAGGGAGCCCGCCGTGCCCGAGGTGAGGGCGCCCGTCGTGGCCATGGAGGGGGCGGCGCTGGTGTCGCCCATGGATGCGGTGGAGGGCGGTGGCTGGGGAGGGAGGCGGGTGGGCTAGGGTTTTAGGCTGAGATCGGTAGAGCTAGACGTCTGATACCATGTGAACGAGAGGAGTTTGAGGGAATTCGCCACGCTATGGGACGGTCAGCTCATGTTAATATATAGGCCCGGATACGGTGCCTTGGTACACAAGAACACAATCTAATTTTACCAAACCGAGAGATTTTTAACCGAGGAGATTACAATCTACACCTGCCTAACAAACTATACAGAGTTAATACTCAAACAGTTCTCAACAATTTGGCAGTGCATAGGCTTGTTCTCTCGTACCAAATCTGCAGACGTAATTTACGGTTCGCTGTCCACAGGCGAGACACTCACATACCGCCGTCGACAGGAGACGACGGTGATAGATACGACGAGAGCTTTGTTCTTGTTTCTTTATAGGAGAAAAGAAAGCGTGTGACCTGCGGACACAATAGAAGCGGCCCATACCTGGAAGAAAAGGACTAGGAATTTGGCACTCCAGCAGGCCGGGCCTAAAATACTCAGCGACAACACGAGCCTGCCTGCGCCGCGCGCGTGCGGGCGACGACGAGCGCGACGTGCTGCTGCGACTCGCCTGAACTCTGAAAAATAACCTGAGGAGTGAGCGTGCGGGCGACGGGGCCCCAGCTGGCATCGACGGCGCTCCGGCGACCGTGGCGAGCGTGCACAGCGGGCGACAGAAATATTTCTCTACTCCTTTGGCCGCCGGCGACTCTTTCTTTCCAGAGTGTTCGGAAGCCCGTAGCGAAGAAGTTGGCGCAGCACCTGTCACCTGATCGCTATATATAAGATTCAAGCACAGCGCATCGTTTTCACAGCGCCTGTTCATCGATCCATAGCTTGGAAGCTCGATCTACTCGCTCGCCGATCTCGCAGCCTACGTGCCTTCTCCGGTCACCATGGATCACAATCACAATGCTCGAGAGTGGCAGGTGTCCATGCCAGAAGACGCAGCCGTGTCCGCGGAGCACAAGGCAGCCGGCGCCGGTCAGGCCTCGAGGGCGGCACGGGCGTGGGCGTGGCCTGCCTCTTGCGCGGCCATGTTCAGATCAAAGCTCTCTGGCTTCGCCGGGAAGATGATCGGCGCTGCGGACTACTCCGGGAAAGCGGTGTACGGCATGAAGGTCGCCCTCGCCCTCACCCTGGTCTCCCTCTTCTACTACGCCAGGCCCCTCTACGACGGCGTCGGCGGCCGGAACGTCGTGTGGGCCATCATGACCGTCGTGCTCGTCTTCGAGTACACCGTTGGTGGTAGCATGTACAAAGGGTTCAACAGAACGGTCGGGACCATCAGCGGCGCCGGCCTCGCGCTCGCCGTGCACTGGGTCGCCAGCAAATCCGGCAAAACCTTGGAGCCAGTCGTCGCCAGCGGCTCCGTTTTCCTGCTAGGTACGTCGACCGACACTCACGTCATGGAAAAACGACCAACACGGCGCAGCGAAGTACTTAAATATATATTTATTACGGTTAACGTGCAGCAGCTGCCGCGGCGTTCTCGCGCTTCATACCCCTGGTGAAGTCGCTGTACGACTACGGGGTCACCGTCTTCATCATCACCTACAGCTTCGTGGCCGTCTCCGGGTACCGCGTCGAGGACCTGGCGGCGATGGCGCTGCAGCGGATCTCCACCATCTCCATCGGCTTCGCCATCTGCATCGCCGTCTGCCTGCTCGTCTTCCCGGTCTGGTCAGGCCACGACCTTCGCCTCATCACCACGCGCAACATGGACGCGCTCGCCGACTCCATCGAGGCCTGCGTCGACAACTGCTTCGCCGACGACACGAAGCGCCCTGCGCGCGGCAGCAGGTCGGAGGGGTACAAGTGCGTGCTCGGCTCCAAGGCGTCCGAGGACGCGCAGGCCATCCTGGCAAGGTGGGAGCCCGCGCACGGAGAGTTCACCTTCCGCCACCCCTACCACCTCTACACCAAGGTCGGCGCCGCCATGCGCCAGTGCGCGTACTGCGTCGAGGCGCTCCACGGCCGCGTCGTCCTCGCGGGCGCGGCGCCCGACCAAGCCCCGGCTCTCCATCTCATCGGGGCAGGCGGCGCCCTCGCGGAGACCGGCATCCGGTGCACGCGGGTGCTCAGAGAGGCTTCCAGATCCGTCGCCACGATGACGGCCTCGGGCGCGCTGGGCGTGGCGGTGGCGGACATGGACGCGGCCGTGCGCGCGCTGCAGAGCGACGTAAGGGCGCTCCCGTCCAAGCTGCTCCTACTGTCCGACGATCCGTCGTTGGCAGAGGCTAGCATGGCGCTCTTGCCCATGGCATTGCTGATCATCGAGATCGCCACGAGGGTCAGGGGAGTCGTCGACGCCGTCGGCACACTCGCGAGCGCCGCGGGATTCGAACTGGTCGAAGATGGTGATGGCCACGAGAGGTTTGAAGTGCTACCGCTGGAAAATCTTCGCTGTTCTGACGCGTCAACGGTAAACCTACCAAGCACGGCCACCGGACAGCCATTGAGCAGAACTCGGAATCCTTCGAGTGATCAGCCGGTGTAAACTGCGATAATAAAAGTTTTGCCTTGGTAATTTGGTAGCAGCACACTGAAATCTTTCGAATGACACAACAATGCGTTGGGAATTGCATTAGACATAGAATCATACATGTTTTACATGACAGAGATTTGGTACACATGAACACCAGTGATCCCTTTTCATAAAGGAAAGTGCTAGGCGTCCTTCGAGGGATCTGATTTCCGAGCCCCGGATCCCCAGCCGTCGGATCAACATCATATACGGTTAGATTTGCATGTAGCAAAAAACATCTCCGGCAGCAAAAATAACACCCGGCAGCAATTGTATGTAGCAAAAAAGGTTCACCCATGAAACAAAAGAAAACGGCTAAGCTCGCTGGAGTCTAGCAAGAGACCTCATCGGAGACCCCACAACAAACATATTACGTAGATGTAGCAAAACCACAAATAAATTGTAGCAAATTTTGTTTATACATATGTTGCAAATTCTCTAAGACATCAACGGAGACCTCGCCTGCAGTCAGCAATAGCATCGTCCGAGGTGGCAGCAACTCCGTCAGTCTAGAACAGCAACGCTAGAAGCCGCTAGTAGCAACACCCTATGCCTATGGTAGCAAAAATCCACCCTCCGCCGGTAGCAATGCCAGACACCTTAAATAGCAAAATCGGCCTCCATAGGTAGCAACGCCGCATGCCTAAGGCAGCAAAACTTCTAACGAAGCAGAGGAGCGCGAGATGAAGACGGTGATGGTAGCATGGGGGTCGTGGAGTTGTGGCGAAGACGGAAGAAACGGGCCGGCGTACACGGAGGCTGGGGCTGGCCTCCATATCCGTTCTGCAGCACGCAAGGCGAGCTCCATCCATCGCTAGATCCCCTTTGCTCAGCACGACAGGAGGGCGTCGGCTGTAGGGAACGGCGATGGGCAGCAACGCCGCCGAACCTGGAGGAGGGCGATGGGCTGCGCAGCGGGGCGCCTCGACGAGACGATAGGGGAGGAAGGTCGGGGGCGGCCGGGGCCAGCGGAGGAGCTGGTTAGGGGCAGGTGCGTCTGTGGAGGAACCCGGTGGCGCCGGCGACGGAGGAAGGTCGAGGGTGGCGGGCTCGCGATAGAGGCGACAATGAGTGGATGAGGAAGGTCCGTGAAACGATAAGGCCAGCGTGATGGGGCTCATTCATCGCTGTCTCCTATCGTGGGACGCGTGTCAGACGTAGAAGCCGGAGGTTGCAACGCACTCGTGCCCCCGGGGGATTACAATCATTTTCCTTTCATAAAAGTAATTAAAAATCATTTTTTAAGTTTTAGAAAAAATCTGAAAAAAAATCATGATGTAGTCAGTATTGTATCCCACAAACGTGTAAATTTTCAACTAAAATAATGCGTATTTTGAGCTGCACAAAAATAACAAATATGTGGATCTAAGTATAGTGATTCAAATCTCCAAAAAAATTCAGACTTTTTCATTTTTGTATAGCATAGAAAACAAAATATTTGTAATTGATATTTTATACGTTAGTGGAATACTACCTCCGATTCAAGAAATAAGGTGTCCTCGTTTACGTGATTTTCGTTTGACTAAGAATTACTTCAAATATATAAAGATTGTTTGTACGAAATTAACATCATTAGAAAGTGTTTTTCAATACGAATCCAACGATACTAATTACATATAATATAACCAAGTTTTAGTTGCTCAAATTTTATGGTCAAAGTTTGCCTTGGAATACGTGTGCGCCTTATTCCTTGGGAGGGAGGTGGTACATCATTAGTTACTTTTATAATTTTGTTACATATTTGTTTGAATATATAAACATATTTTTTGAATTTTTTAATACAATAAAAGCACTGGTGTCCATGATCTAAAAGAACTTTTTGGGTTTTACAAGCCTAGAGAAATATAAAGTGGATGAACTAAAACAAAACGATACTCCATCAAACGTAACTTTTTTTTGTGACACCAATTGTACTGCAAGTTTTTTTTTTTATAGCGTAAACAAGATTGATCGTTAAGGCCCTGTGCAGGATAAGATCAAGAATACATCAGCCCAAGTCCAGCGAGAGTGCGTGGCATGGTGGCTTGTGGGCTAGAAAAATCCGCATTACTTGCGTAATTTCTAGTTGACCCTTCGTGAGAACGATATACCAGCCATCGCGTACTCCTTTTCTTCGCCAGCGTTTCACACTGTACCGGCCCAGTACAAACTGTGTGTTCTTTTTTTTTTCGGTTTTAGGAATATTCTCGAACTTTCCGATCTGGTTTTCTCTGGGGTGGTCGATTTTTCCTGGTTTCTCCGGGTTTTTTTCTGTTACTATGTCTTTTTAAAATCTGAACATTTTCAAATTATGAATATTTTTAACTTGAACATTTTTATTTTAGTATTTTTAAATCTGAACATTTTTTAATATGAACATTTTGAAATTTGATTTTTTAAAAGTTCACAAATTATTAGATCTAAACATTTTTTCCAAATCCAAACCTTCAAAATGTGAAATTTTTCGAAATTTGAACATCTTTTAAAAAATTTCGAGCATTTTTTGGGATTTGAACAATATTTGAATATGAATATTTTTTTGGATTAGAAATTTTTCATTTTTGATTTTTTCATATTTGAACATTTTCTATTTTTGAACATTTTTCGGATTCGAATATTTCTTATTTTTAAACATTTAAAAATCTTGAATTTTTCGAATTTAAGTACGTTATGAATTTGAAATTATAAAATCTAGACTTTTTTCTCAAATCTGAAAGATTTTTTAGGCCCGGATCCGGAAAAATGAGCAGAATCTGCGTTACTGGAGGAATTGCGAACGAAGAAGAACATCGTACCACGCGTATCTAGGCCCGCCCATGTACAACTTTTTTTTTGGAATGAACAAAGGCAAGTGAGGTATGCGCCGGTGATAACCCACAAGTGTAGAGGGTCGGTTGTAGGCTTTTTGATAAGTAAGATTGTCGAACCCAACGAGGAGCTAAAAGTAGAATAAATATTCTCTCAAGTTCTATCAACCACTGATACAACTCTACACACACTAAATATTTACTTTATCTAGAAAATAATACTAGAGCAATAATACGGGTACGAGTGATAGCTTTGCAAGATAATAAATACAAGAAAGTAAATGTTAGTGCTGCAGCAATAAAATATACTAAGTAACCATAAACTGTATCATGAGTGTGGAAAAATGGTGGTAATAATGGTGGATTTGTCCAAGTTTAATTAGCGAATAAATCAGGTTCATTGTCTTCGATGCAGTTTTCTATGTGGGAGAGGCTAAATAACAAGGACTCGACTATTTGGGATTACAAGTACTATATGATTGGATTGTTAGCAAGCATCCGCAAATACTAACAATGCATTAAGGTTTCCCCAACCATAGCCTTAATTTAATGGTCCTCTTACTCCCATACGTGCAATGTTCCGGTTCAAGTCCTTAGGTTTCTGTCACTCCGGCAGAACTTCCACCTTCCTTTTACACATACTACAAATCATATGATGTTCAATCCATGCGCGCACAAATATAATGGACACCAAAGAACTGTACCATATCAACATACAACTCTAATGACCAAAGACATTCAACCAAGCAATCAAAAGACAAATAAACTACACAAACATGACATAGATCATAGGATTATAACTTATAGCATCAAACGCCATGTTTACATAGAATGGTACAGAGGTGTGTGGGAGGATGAACCACTGTATACAAGGAGGATTTGATGATGGAGATGGCGGTGAAGACGGTTGTAATATCCCAGGTATTGGGGTTACAAAAATAGAGGAAACAGTTGTGTGCATTGCATTCATGCATAGAAAATCTGGGGAATTTTCGCGCTTTAAAGTAAAACAGCCACAGTAACTGAAGTTTCACTTAACCTTGATGGAATTGAAGTAGATCATCAAGCCAAGTGCTATAAACCTCAATGTGACTTTGTTAAAATCTTGTTTTGGGAAAAGATGATTTGATCTAAGGGGTTAGATCAAATGGAAATAAAACCAACACAAGAACATATTAATCAAGGATCAACTACTTGGTCTTATTAAAGATCATAATATGGTATTCCTTGCCATAACATATGAACATCTATTCAATTGGAAATCAAGTAACAATAAAATGGAGAAAACATTCTTGACTTATCTCTTCCATGTATTTAACAAATAAATATTCTTACCATGAACCTCATGGTATTTCTTGAACTAAACTCTTGAACTTAACACCAACAAAAGCTTATCATTAAACCCTAGAGATGGGAGAGGTATATAACCAACAAAGAGATAAGAAGCAAACTCTAAATTATTAAGACTTAAAAGTTAAGCAACTACCTTGAGGCACAATTGAATTCACTTTAAAATTAAATACCAAATATAGCAAAACACAAGGACCTAAGTGCATAAAAGCCACACATTCTTATTGCAAGCATAACTTATTAAATATGTGCAATATCACAAAACTAAATTCGTTTACATTACGAATTATAGATCAAACTATTTGAATAAAATAAAATATGAGTATTTTGAAACTCATATGATCATGCCTTGGTGAAATCAACAATCACCATTCAAAATTGGGGTATAATCCTTGTCTTTGACATTTTATTCCCAATTACAATATAAATACAATCACATATGATACAGTGACTCACCCACAAGCATAAAATCATTCCCAAGATATTTAGTAACAAAAGCCACTTGGCTATCCAAAAACAAATCACATGAGAGGATAATCATCATGCCACATTGTATGAAAATATCTACATAACTTGAATCCCAAGCTATGCCACCTCATGCTTAAAGGATTGCTATGGATGAGAGCATGACAACCAAGCATCTTACTCATCAAATGAAAACAAGAGTCATCCACCTATGTGTCATGATCTTAGAGCATTCCCAAGCCTATAAAAGGAACCCTCTACCTCATCCATTTCATCATCTTGCACCATGATGCAAGAAAACCAACATATTGAGCCACTCCATAAAATAGTTAGGATCAAGATGAAGCAGCTAGGAGGTGGAGGCATGCCACAAGATGCAGGTTTATCAGATTTCCTGAAGAACAAGCTACAGAAGATAGCAAGGTAGAATTCTTAGGCGAACCACATGCTTAGATAATCATATCATCATTCCTTGAGCAGAAACCTAGACTATAGTCCAAGTCCTGGTAGAGTGAGAGGGGTAATTGGTATAACCATATCCAAATAAATTTAGTGCTACTTTAGGAAGTCCATACCATGCATGAACATCACCATAGGGTAATGATCATAAACCTTAAGAACTTGAAGTAGAAGCCATTAGGAATCAGTTAATCATGTCTAATCATGACTATGCTTTGGAATTATATAATTACCAATTAAACCTTAATTGGTTAAGAAGATATAAACCAGCACATAAACTCATAGGGGAACTATTAGTAAACCTAAACCCATTTCTAATATATTATTTGGAGAAACAAATGACTAATAACAAACCTTTGTATAGTTCAACCTTTATATCAATCTCAATGATATTGATTGAACCATCCTATGAGTGGTGAGGAAGAGCAACCCTAGCTAAACCAATGTGGTGATAAATAACATATAGAACCTTTGCCATATCTCAAACTATCTTGTGAATTATTTGATGATCCCAAGTAAAACCCTAAAACCATATCTCAATTATTGTTGTGTATCACTTGGGTGATCACAATTAAAACCTAGGCCATAATTGAGAGTTAAACCATTTGCTAGTAGATGAATATAATTAGAACCTTAGAATTTCTCACTAGCTAAATCCTATAATTAAAGCCATGTGAGGTGATCAACCAATTATCCTTTTTACTAAACCAAACCATGGGGAGAGTAGAATCTATATTTCAAGGTACTATTAAAATATGATAATAGTGCTAACCTTGAAATAGGATTTTAATAAACCATACAAGACCTTAATAAAGGAGTGTTCACATAAAATCATATGCAAATGAATTAAATTCTCAATAAAGAGATCAAGTCCTAATAAAATCTTCTAAAACACTTGGAGTATAATTATTAAATCTAACCATTCCAAAAGGGAGTGGTATTCCAAATGAAAAAGGAAATTAAAATGAATACTTAAATTCTTGCCTAAATCAAAATTGCAATAAGGTTCACATATATGTTTGTTCAACAACAATGGAGTAATACATTTATCCTTTTAATAGTCCTAATGAAATTCAAATACTCTAAATACCTGCATGGTATTACATGAGTTAAATTTGAATTAAAACAGAATTATAAAACAGAATTAAATGAAATAAAAACAGAAAAGAGAAAATAGAAAAGGAGGCTTACCTGGAACTGGCCCAGCAGGAGTCCACCAACTCGGCCCAAACCGCAGCCCAAAGCCAGCCCAATACCCCTTCGTCTAAAAAATATCGAGGACGAGCTCGTCCTCATCCTCTCCGTGTACTGGAGGCCAGCACGACGACGTGCTCGTCTTCTCCCTCGCGCTGGCAAGCCCTCCTTCCTCGACGACGTGACGAGGCTCGCTTCTGGAGCCGTATAAAACCCTAACCGACGAACCCTAGCTCCGTTTTCCTCTCTCTCTGCTTAATTTTCCCCTTTTGCCGAAACCCTAGTCGCCCGGACTCCGACCATCGCCGCCGATGTAGACCTCCTCGAGCCACGCCGTGGACACCATCGTGATCGTCGTCCTCGACATGCCCAGCCTACAAAAGGAATCGAGCGGAGGCATCCCGTAGCACCGTCGTCGAGCTCGTCTTCTCCGATGACGGGAGCAGGCGATTCCGGCAAACCAGACCTCCCCTTGCCACACCGTCAAGCCCTGCGTGCTCCTGGTGAGCTCCTGATCCTCCTGGCATGCCTAGCCCGCTCGATTGCGTTCCCTAGCTACGTCGCACCGTGCACCTGCGAGCTCGGCCGCTCGACCTCGTCGCCGGCCAAGCTCCGGCGACCATTTGGAGGCGGCGTCACCACCAATAGGTTCCTCTCGTCGGCCTCGTTCAATTGAGCACGCGCACAACCCCACGGGAGCACCCTATCGCCGGCGTCAACCACCACTGGCCGCCGGTGAGGCACAAGGTTGCCACATCGACGCCACTATGGCAGCCAGCGTGGCGTTGGCCCACTGGTCAGCGAGTAGGAGTAGGTTTAGCTTGGTGTGTCTAGTAGATTTCGTTTTAATTCAAATCCTATTTAATTGCTGCAACTTTAAATAAATCTAGAAAATTCATAAAAGCTCAGAAAATAAAAATAAGATATCAAAATTCTCAGAAAGGAAAAATCTATCCAATAAAAATATAATATGAAATTTTTATTTGTAATAAAAATTTAAGTATTTAATACTTGTTATTTAAGCTTTTAATTTTAATTCTAAATGCAATTAAAATTCAGAAATTGAGAATAATATCTAAATTAAATAAAAACCAGTAAATAAATAAAGAAAACATTAAAACTAATTTTCTTTGTTTGTTATTTTGTTAAATCATTATTAGGGAGATTTAAACCCTGATTAATAATTACCCTAATTATTAATTGTTTAAAAATAATAAAATGCCAAATGAAATATTATTTTCTTAAGTTATTAATAGCTTCAACTTTATAATAAAGTTATTAACCAAGAACTAAGTAGTAATTATGAAACCCTAGTTCCAATAAAATTAACGTTGTGGTTTCATAATTTCATGTGTAATCCTAAAACCCTAATGCCATTTAGACCTTAGCTCCATTACTACATGTGAAACCTAATTTACTTCTAACCTAAAACCAAGGTTAGAACATGTGACCATGGTACTTTATTTCAAAACATAGAGCCATGATTAGCAACTAATGACATACCTATGTCCACATAAAATGTAGAACCCTATCACTAGCAATGTAGTATTCCATGTATGCATGCCCTTAAACCAAGATGATCAAGTAGGATCAACCAAGTGTAAAACCCTAGTTCCTATTTCCAAGACCACCATCCTTAGTTATCCATAATTAGCATCACACCATTGTGATGAACCCTAATAGCAACTACACCTACTATTTTGTATTACATTCCATACTCCACTAAACCCTACTAGTGTTGGATACTTATCAACCATCCTATTTAGGAGTCAATTATTCCTTACTTAGTGAATCAAATAGCAAACCATATACACCCTCAATCCTAATTGTAATACTTCTTATTACTTAAGAAGTATGTTCTTCAAAAGTTATTCTTTTGAAGTAAATAAGGAGTAGCCATCAAACCTGCTTCATAGGATCTATAAACCCTAGCCAATTATTACCAATAAGATATACCACCTTGATAACAACTATTGGTGATTAAGATATTTAGGCTTAATTCAAACATACAAGCCTAGTAGCTGGTGAATCCAACCAGGTTGTGATCCATCTAATCCTTACTCCAGAAAACTAACTTGGAACCATAGTAAACCATAGAACTACACAACCATAATTATCATACTTGCTCTTTATCAAAGAACATGTTCTCCAAAAGTTATTCTTTTGAATTATATAATAAATAATCATCAACCATGCACCATAGGACTCAAAATTGACAACTGCTCTTTACTTATTATACAACTACTATTCCCTGGTGTGTATGATTGTTACTATGCATTTTAACACTTGCCTATGATACTAAAACAACACAACCCTGAATAAGAAACTTGTTTGTGAATCACTCTAAAAGTGCAACACACCCTGAACCAATCATTACAACTCACTGATCCTAAATCATCGGGATTAGGTCACGCTTAGAACGATTGCATCTCATACTTATGCATTATTGCATCCTTGCCAATCTTTTAAGCATCGTCCTTACCGGACGATGATGCTATTTCAGAATTTGGAGTTATTACGTATCGAACACCTTGCCTGCATAATCTTGCAGTCAAGAAAGGCAAGTTCATCACTTGCTCATGTCATTTGAGTATGTTTATCAAATTACTTGCAAAGTACTATGGTTATCACTATTGCATAAAAACCAAAACCACTACTTTCATAACTATGAATATGACTATGTGGTGGGCAATGGAACCATGGATTGTGTTGATATGGTGGAGGTTCCATTGCAAGGGTTTATATCCATCTAGGATTAAACAAAAAATGTCGTCCGGTGATTCTTGTGCCGTAATACCCGTGTTAACCATAAGATCCGGAGTGGGACGGAGTAGTCAAAAGTGTTTCCACCTCTCGTTCATCAACGGATGCGCTTTACCGTAGACACTTGTATCTGTCAGGGCAAGAGGTTGGCTGGGGAAGCCTTAAGTCCCCACGGCATAGTCCGTAGACACTTGTCGCTCGAAGAACAAGCGGTTGGCTGGGGAAGCCTTAAGTCCCCACGGTATTGTGGTCTATGATGGGTTGCGGCTACCGGCGAAGGAGTTTGGTTAACGAGTCCCAAACTGTTGTCGTGGTCGGGGTCCACCCGTGAGTGGGAATAATGGGACCGGCGAGGACCCAGGGTCGGGGCATGCAACAAAGGGTGGGTGTTCGAGGTAGCGGAGGAACATGATTGGCTAGACCTTATACCGGGCCTCACACCATAGGAAGTGTGGACAAGAATGTACACCTGGTTGGCACCAAGGATAAGATCTCTTATGGGTAAAGCAACACACCTCTGCAGAGTGTAAAGAACCGTGACCTGTCAGCTGTCACTCCCTGTTCCGGGATATGGAACTGCGAACGCTGCCGGAAAGGAGCTCCATGAAGTTCTAGTAAACCGGTGAAGGCTGACAGACATAGTTCTTCTGAATAAAAGCAACCTTTTGAAGAAATGGTTATGAAAACCTGCATTGGTATTAGACTTTCCGGTCTAATGCGTAGCTAGTGCATTAAACACCTCTTTCCTATAATGAACTTGTTGAGTACGCTCGTACTCATCCCACTCTTAAATCCCCTGCTTAGATATGGAGGCATCAAAGGAGGATCTACAGTTCAACTCGAAGGCCGAGGAGTCAACAACTACTTCAAGAGACAGGACCCTGTCAGAAGAGTCAAATACTACATCCAACAAGGAGAAAACCTAGATTAGCCATAGAAGGGAACTAGCTTCCTAAACATAGCTCCTATTTAGCTAGAATCTATTCATAGCCTCTAAAGCTAGTGAAATACTCTACAACTAGAGTTCGTGATAAGACTAGACCACGAGTCGTTCTTCTGGAGTTTATTTGCAGTTTTACCTCATTGTAAAGTAGGAGGCGGTGATGATCTTATGTAATAGAGTCAATGTTGTAATTCTTTGGACATGCCTTGGACCCGCATATGTTTCTGTTGTACCACTCTGAGCGATATAATACTAGTGGAACGGTGTTTCATTGGTGTTATATCAGACTTGCATACTACACCATGCAGTGGTATGCCGGGTCACCACAACGGTGAAAAGAGCAGCGAAAGGTGCAGGGCCGCCGCGGCGCCAGCGTCGGTGCGGGGAGCTCCTTCCCTACTGCCGGCATCATGGGGGAGCGCAACCCCTTAGCCCCCTTCCTTCATGGCTTATTGAGAGCCCTCCCCCATGGAGATGGGTGATGGGTTCGTTGCATATAAAACAAAAAAATTCTACCGTGAAGAAGAACAAAACCGAGATCCAATCTAGAAAAAGCCAAGATCTAATCTATGAAGATCGGAGCAATGAGAGAGATTAACCCTCGAAGATCCAAAGCCTTACGAGATCAGATCTCGTGGTTGACGTAGTCGATCGTTCCGGTGCTACAATCCGGCAGCACTTCCGTACTCGGTCGCACGTACGGTGTCGATGAAGTCCTTCCTCTCCCTGTTCCGGCGGGCAGCGGAGGTGTGGTAGATCTCCTCGAAATCCCAGCAGCACGACGACGTGGTGGTGATGGTGGAGGAGAAATTCCTGCAGGGCTTTGCCAAGCCTGCACATGAAGAAGGAGGAGGGGGAACGGGCGGCTAGGGTTTTGGGGAATCATGTGCTGCGCCCCAACCCTCCCCTCCCTCTTATATAGGCGTGGGGGGGCTGGCTTGGACCCTCCTCCAAGCCCTAGGGTCGGCCAAAACAAGGAGGGAAACTCCCCCCCCCCAAGTTAAGTCCCTATTTTCAAGGGATTTGATCTTATCCACTTGATTCAGCCACATGGGCCTTGGGGGAGGCTGGTGTGCCTGGACCATGTGGGCCTATGCGACCCCTCCGGTCCATGTTGGTCGTCCGGGATAGGTGGGCCCTACTATGGTACCCTCCGGAACCTTCTAGAACCTCCGGTACAATACCGAAAAATCCTGAACTTTTCTGGCAACCCTGAAAATGACTTCCCATATATGAATCTTATTCTCCGGACTATTCCGGACCTCCTAGTGATGTCTTGGATCCCATCCGAGACTCTGAACAACATTCGGTTTCCATCTCATATTCCATATCTACTATACAACATCGAACCTTAAGCGCGTCACCCTACGGTTCGTGAACTATGCGGACATGATCAAGACTCCTCTCCGATCAATAATCAATAGCGGGACCTGGAGATCCATAATGGCTCCCGCACATTCAGCGATAACTTAGTGATCGCATGAACCATTAACATACGATACCAATTCCCTTTGTTGCGCGATACTTTACTTGTCCGAGGTTTGATCATCGGTATCTCCATACCTAGTTTAACCTCGTTACCGACAAGTACCCTTTACTCGTCACGTGGCATGTCATCTCTTGTGACCTTGTCACATGCTTGCAAGCTAATTAGATAACATTCCACCAAGAGGGCCCAGAGTATATCCATCCGTCATCGGGATGGACAAATCCCACTCTTGATACATATGCCTCAACTCGTACTTTCCGAATACTAAATCCCATCTTTATAACCACCCATTTACGCAGTGGTGTTTGATGTAATCAAAGTACTCATCCGGTGTAAGTGATTTACATGATCTCATGGTCGAAGGACTAGGTAACTATGTATAGAAAGCTTATAGAAAGATGAACTTATGCTACGATTATTTAGGGTGTGTGTCCATTATATCATTCACCCAATGACATAACCTTGTTATTAACAACATCCAATATTCATGATCAGGAAACCATTATCAGCTATTAATCAACAAGCTAGTTTAACAAGAGGCTTACTAGGGACTCTGGTTGTTTACACAACACGCATGTATTAATGTTTCCGGTTAATACAATTATAGCATGGGGTGTAAACATTTATCATGAACACTAAGATATAACAATAACTATTTTATTATTGCCTCTCGGACATATCTGCAACAATGAGATCCATGGGGGAGGCAAAAACGTGGCTTTTGGCGGCTGTAATTCGTGGGTGGAGGCGTCCCCCACGAGTTAGGTTTCCTCCCTTTATATAGCTTCTCGGATTTTCGTCAACCCATCTAGGGTTCCAGTAAATCGGGCTTTTTCGGCCATCCGGACTTGGAATCAGTTAATTTTTATGTCTAGAACGTTCCTCCCGAAATTTCCAACAACTGTGTAGTTGGGAAGTTTTCCGTTTGACACCGTCTTCGACCCGTAACATGACCATCTTCGGAAAAAAAATTGGGACATATTTCTGGAAAGTTCCGATTTGACTCCAACAAGGTATCCTCTTGTATTCTTGGTAATTCCTACACATCAAAGTTGTAAAACAAGAACATTGTGCACTTTTGCAACTATTAGTAGGTTAGTCCAAATAAATCATAAACTTTATATAAAAACAAGTTTCAAAAGCATAATGTTAGCATAAAGACATAAAAAATTATAGATACGTTATGGACGTATCAGCCGGCCGCGTACGCTTCGCGTGAAGCGTGAAGTAGGAGCGCTCCATTAGTTGTGCTAGACCTGATCGTACATTTAGAAAGCCATATGCTTTGAAATAAGCCTGTACAGTTTGGGAAGGGGTTTTTTGAGAGAAAAGAAGAATCTACTTCAACCGATATGCCCTTAGGTATCCAGATGGGCTTTGCCAAGCGCAAACTAAAAATACCCCAGCCCAGAGATCCTGATTACGCTATTTTAATAAGATATATAAAAATTGATGGATAAGTCTACTTGTAAGCGCCGCACGTCTCTTCGTCTGGTGCGGTGGACCACTAAGATTAGTGTAGTAACCCCTTATAAACGTACACACACTTTTATCGTGCGGCGCGCATCGCCCGCTCACCGTACAATGGATTCTTCTAAACGTGTATAGTGCTTCACTTCAGGGAGTACAATGCAAATGTTGCAGGAGAGGTACATGCTGCCTGAAAGAGAGTTGCTACAGATTTTTCCATCCTAACCTGCTATGATAAGTGAGAAATTGTAACGGGCACACCTCGTTATATTTTGTTACGTGACATTACTTTTACTAGCATATGCATACTACTAGGGGATGCTATACTTGGGCATTTTTGGGTCGGGCTGGGCTTCAGGCTAGCCAAAAAAAGCCCAGCGCCTAAAGGCAAGGCCTGAGCCTAGCCCGGCCCGACAAAATTCATTGTTTTATAGGCCTGAGCCCGGCCCGAGCAAAAGCTCGATGACCCGATGCTAATGTTTTCCCCGCACTCCAGCGAAAAAAGAAATGGTTGTTTCAAAAGCCTAACAACAAGGTATTGAACATAATTATAACAATACATTTTACAAGCCTAAAAGCAGTAGAGTTGCACAGTTTTGATAGCAAACAACAACAAACTTGCACTAGTTTCACACATTATGCCTATATGGAGGTGTCTATATAGAACAAAAATTGCATCTTGCCCAAGGTTCCACCACAATAATGCCATCTTTTGTAGTGGTAAGGTGATCTCCACGGGGAGTAGTGCTGCCAAACTGGCAAGATTCACCGCGGTTGATCTTCCATCTACCAAACAAATGAAAGAGATATCAGATCTAGCTCAACACAATCATTTAGATGCAAATAAATCTACTAATTCAAAAGATCCATCTACTAGCAAAACAATATTGTCTATTGTCTACATTCTGATATCTGCACGATATTGTAGGGTTCGTAGCATAGAAAACAAAATATTTCCTACCGCAAGAACGAACAACAAGCCAAGATCTAATCTACTAGATGGTAGCAATGATATGGGATCAACATACCCTCGAAGATCGCTAAGCGTTTAACGAGATGGATCTCGTGGATGATGTAGTCGATCATTTGCTGCTCTCAGGATTGAGTAGAAGACACCGTCGGTGCCGCAATCGGGCAGCACCTCCGCACTCGGTCACATGTACGGTGTTGATGAAGACGTCCTTCTCCCCATTCCAGTGGGCAGTGGAAGTAGTAGATCCTCCTCAGAATCCCGACAGCACGACGGTGTGGTGAGGTGGTGGTGGAGATCTCCTGCATGGCTTCATTGTCGCCATGCGGGAGAGAGGTGGACGAGGGTGGCGCTAGGGTTTGGGGAGAGAGAGGGGTGCGGCCAAGGCAACCAAGGTGTGGCCGGCCAGCCCCGTCTCCTCCTTTTTATATAGGTGAAACACCCAAGGGTCCAAACCTACTCCTCCTAGGAGTCCTAGTGCAAACCTACCATAAAATCAAATAGTCAAACCTAGTCAAAGGTGGACTTGGGGTGGGACTTTCCCCCTCCCTTGTTGGTTGGCCGGCTAAGGTGGTGGAGTCCACCATGGACTCCACCTTCCCCTTCTGTGGGTCGGCTAGGGTTGGTGGAGTTCCTCCGGGACTCCACCTTCCTTAGTGAATATTTTGGACAGCCCTAGAACCTTCTAGAACCTTCCAAACCTCCGATAAAAAATCATCGGATTATTCCCAAACTTGGAATTCAAATTTCTATATATGAATCTTATTCTCCAGACCTCCTCGTGATGTCCTGGATCCCATTCGAGACTCCGAACAATATTCGGTCTCCATGTCATATTCCATATCTACTTAAACAACATCGAACCTTAAGTGTGTCACCCTACTGTTCGTGAACTATGCAGACATGATCGAGACACCTCTCCGATCAATAGCCAATAGCGGGACCTCGAGATCCATAATGGCTCCCACATATTCAACGATGACTTTGTGATCGAAAGAACCATTAACATATGATACCGGGATTCCCTTTGTCGCGTGATACTTTACTTATCCGAGGTTCGATCATCACTATCTCTATACCTCGTTCAACCTCGTTACCGATAAGTACTCTTTACTCGTACCGTGATATGACATCCCTTGTGACCCAGTCACATGCTTGCAAGCTAATTGGATGACATTCCACAGAGGGCCAAGAGTATATCTATCTATCATTTGGATGGACAAATCCCACTCTTGACCCATGCGCTTCAACCCATATTTTCAGAATACTTAATGCCACCTTTATAACCACCCAATTACGAAGTGGTGTTTGATGTCATAAAAGCATACATATGGTGTAGGTGATTAACACGATCTCATGGTCGAATGATTAGGTTACTATGTATCTTAAAGCTTGTAGAAAAACGAACTTAATGACTTCATTATATGCTATGCTTGCTATGGGTGTGTGTGTCCATCACATCATTCTCCTAATGACATGATCTTGTTATTAATAACATCCAATGGTCATGATCAGGAAAATATGATCATCTATTAATCAACAAGCTTACTTAACAAGAGGCTTACTAGGGACTCTTTTATGTTTACAAAACACACAAGTATTAATGTTTTTGGTTAATACAATTATAGCATTGGATGCAAAAATTTGTCATGAACACTAAGATATAACAATAACCACTTTATTATTGTCTCTCGGGCTTATCTTCAACAGTCTCCCACTTGCACTAGAGTCAATAATCTAGTTTACATTTGTAAAGATCTAACACCGTGGCCTTCTGGTGCTTATCATGTTTTGCTCATGGGTGATGTTTCAGTCAACGAATCTGACACGCTCACAAATGTATGTATTTTGTAATTAATTTGCATCTCTACGCATCACTCATTTTTCAAATGAGTCGGCATTAATCATATATGTTTGGTCTTCTGGTGGAACCTTAAGTCTGCGGTCTAAAATATGTTACCAATATTGTCACACACAATACAACTTCATAGTTCTCACACTACCGGAACTACACCAAGTTCTAAAAGAACTCCTTGACTCAAACACCCTCGGTCATTGTCAAAATAATGATATACTCTGTCTTTGTTTGTAGAACCCGTCACAATATTTAGAACTCATCTAAATCTAGCATAGACTTCTTCTAGCTCATTATGCTATCTTTTAATGAACACTTAGAATAATCTAGATTAAAATTCATTTTTATATGTGACCAAACTATATCGGTGAAACACCTTACAACGATTTGTTTGTCATTACCCCATACAAAAAAATATATCCTCTGATCTTCCAAAGCACTCATGGATATTCTTACTGTTGTCCAATGATCATCACATGAATCATTCTGGTATATGCTCGTAACACTTTAGAGCACAGGACATCTGATTGTGTATATATTATCTGTGATCTAAAATCACTCTTGTGTTTTTACTCATTGAGTGTCAAATACACTCAAGTTTTGTTAAACCTCCACATGGAAAAGAACACCTCATTGACGTTTTCATATTGAACTACTTCAATATTTATTCTATGTACTTTGACTTAAACTTATTATGCGCTTCAATCTATCTTCATAGATCTTGATGCTAAATATGTTCTTAGGCCATATCCTTTCAATGAAATTGATTTTCAATGAAACCTTTTAATCACATCAAGTACAAAATTACATTATTTCTAATCAATGATATGTCATCGACATAAAGTATTATAAATATGTCTCAGCGCTCCCACTTTATTTCTTGCAAATGAAAGCGTCTTCATCGTTCCTAATGAAACAAAAAACTCTTTGATTATTTCATCCGGTGAAGATTCCAACTCCGTGATACTCACTTCATCCACTGAAGTTTGTATACCTATCTAGCATTCTACGAACTAGCAAAACTCTCAGTTGTATCTTGTATACACATTTAATACACACTTTTTCTAAGGAATATATTTCTGCCACCTTACTAACATATCTCATAAAATGAATATGTAGCGATTACTAGAATAATCCGCATAGACTATAAGCATCGCTACGGAAGATCTAATATTATCGCAGTCAACTCTTTGAACTTTGTCGTAAACAACCATTCGACAAGTCGAGCTTGTTTAAGGATATTACATCCATGTCCATTAATTTTATAGATCCATTTACTTTCAAAAAGTATTTATTCCTTCAGAAGGTTTCCCAAGCTCCAAGCTTGATTATAGACACTATCTTGGATTTCATGGCACTTAGCCATTTTAATGGAGTCAGGGCCCATCATAGCTTCTTTGTATGCAGTTGGTTAATCATTGTTCAAAATCAATCCTTTGTCCACAAATAATTTATTTGATCACAAAGTCAACCATACCTACAAGGCTCAATAGGTACTTCGATCTCCATGGCTATAACACTTTGTAGACATGTGAGCCATGAGCACCTTGGCCGCTTCCGGAATCATTTCTGATGCTGCGCTACTCTGCTCATCTTGCTTAGGTTCATCAACCTTATCGAGTTCCATTGTCCTCCCACTCAAATATTTTGCGAGAAACAATTTATTGGAAATAAGCAAGAAACATCGACAAACACTTTTATCTCTGACTCCATAGTGGAAAGAATTCCCAATTTTTTCTCTCGGAAAACCAATCAAAGATATTGTTATGATTTTGGTTGTAAACTCATTTACTTATGCTATGCATACCAAAATTTAAGAAAGGATTATTAGGGTTTATACCAATACCATAACTCGTATGGCGTCATTTCAAAGGATTATGATGACGCTCTATTTAGTGTAACAAAAGAAGCCTGGTGACCGGGTGTATACGTGAGCATGCATCCATTGGTTGACACGTGTCACATCTAGCAATTCACTCTTACTATTATTGTTGGGTTAGCAAGCCACATCAGCACTAACAACACTTCCAAATCACGTAGGACCCACCTTTTTGAATTCAAATAGTGGCTAGATGCACTTTCAAATCACGTAGGACCCACGCCAAGTACGCTTAGCTATGGATAAGACAACGTCAAGGCAACAGATCCAATTGACAAGAACCGGATCTCAACGCAGATCGTGTGGCATCTAGAGGGTGCTCACATATACACCTAGTCACCAAATCCCCTCTCTTTAGTGTAAAAACGGTAGTTTCTAAAGCATAATCCACAAAAATATAATGGCATTGTTTTATTTAATTTCACCATATATCCAACAAGGTTTGGATACGTCTCTCAAATACTCCATCATAACTATGGTGTTCCGAGAAGTGTGAGTCGTGGAACTATTTCGCAATTCTCTTAGATGTTCGCTAAAACTTGTAATTCAAATATTTCCACCATGATTGAATCATATATATTTGAATTTCCATTATGATGATTTCCACTCCGTGCTGAAATTGTTTGAACCTATTCAAATGTTTCAGACTCCTTTCTTATCACCCAAATATATCCTCATATATCTTCTTGATTCATTGTTGGAAGTTTTATGAAGTAGATGAATCTTCCGCACACAACTATGCTTAATGAACCATATACATCATCATGTATGTTTCCACTAAGCTAGTTTCCCGTTCAACCTTGGCCTATGAACGATATTTTAGTCATTCTTCTTAGAAAAGATTGGCAAGTGCCAAACGATTCAAAATCAAATGACTCCAAAAATCTATTTGTGCGGAGTTTCTTCACGCATTCCTTTCTAACATGACCTAAATGGCGGTTCCACAAATAAGTTGAATTCAAATCATTTTCCTTATGGAATTTTAGCGTCAGTATTATGCATGTGTGTTTCACCCTTAATATTTATAATAACTTATCCATCGTACATGGAGTACGGTCATAATTTGAACAAACATTTATTTCATTTAACCAGAGAAAAATAACACTTATTAAGTTATTTATAATAAATCTCAAGGGATAGGTAGAATGCCAACGACGAACACAATAACAATTTATTTTGTTCCAAACGTGCATTGTTACCACAATCCTTGTCAGTCACTTAGGCCATTGTATTCTTGTATTGTGTTGTATTGTATGACACCTCATACCAACCAATATGGTACAAATACCCAAGAATTATTCCATTGTGTGATGAATCAAAGAATACATTCATAACATGTATATCATCTATATACACATGAGCTAGACTTTCTAGTTTTTTTTTCTGCCAATTTTTTTTAGTTTCTCTTTCGGTTTTCCTCATATTTCAGAAACACTCAACATCAATAACTTCTAGGCGTGTTGGTTAAATACCAACACCCTTGTGTTTCCTACTTTGAGGTTGATCATCACATGACAAGTGTTCTAGATTTCACTGTTAGTAACCTTTTAATGTGATGAATAATTTCACTCATAATTTTATCCATCAAATCATGGAAACTTTATGATAAAGCCACTATGGTTCATATGTGGATACATGAATAACGTTACTGCCCAACTAGTTGGAGGATCGGGATGCCTAGCGTCTTCAACCTTCGTACATTCCCATAAAACTTACGAGTTCATGTAGTCTCACTAAATTATATTCTATCATCTTGTAATAAGGTCTTAGATATCACATATATCTCAAATCTTGCTTATTTCCGAAAACAAACTTTTCAGCTCCTTACTTTTCAAACGGATTTGAACATCAAGTTTCACGGAGACAAGATATTTTTAGGTACTTAATTGAAACCATTGCTCTTTGGATTAGCATTTTGAGGGTTACCAAAAGTTTGCAATATGATTTATTCATTTCTTGATTCTTTAACAATACAGTACAAATCCGTAAAGTTACTTGTCAGATTAACGGTGTTTCTATCTCAATTACAAGGCTAGCGCAAAGTAGAAAACAGATGCCAATTATACAAAATTTAATTCAAATACAATTTAGAGTATGTTCAGGATAATTAGTTCAAGTTTTAATCAAATTACTAATAAACTCCCACTGAATTCAACATCCCTCATAGTTTTTTAGTGGCACATGATCCAAATTCACTACATCAAGTCCGATCATCACGTGACATGATGTAGCTTCAATGGTGAACATCAACATGTTGATCATATCATCCATATGACTCATGTTCAACCTTTCGGTTTCTTGTGTTCCGAGGCCATGTCTGTACATGCTAGGATCATCAAGCAAACCCAAGTATTTCCGCGTGTGCAACATGGCTTACACCCGTTGTATGTGAACGTAGAGTCTATCACATCCGGTGATCACGAGATGCTTCAAAATGACGACCTTTTGCAACGGTGCATACGAGGGGAGAACACTTTATTATCTTGATATTAATGTGAGGGATCATCTTATAATGCTACCGCCGCGATCTAAGCAAAATAAGATGTATAAAAGGATAAACATCACATGCATGGATAATGTGATATGATATGGCCTTTTCTTCCCGCGCCTTTGATCTCCATCTCCAAAACACACGAGCATGATCTTCATCATCACAAACATTGCACCAAGGTCCATGGCGCTGCTTCATGGTTGCCACCATCCATAACAACTATTACAACAACTAACTCATAGTAATGAAATAAAGCTATTACATGGTGATTGGCACGCAGGTCAAGAAATGATAAATACAACCATTAGGATCCTGCCGGTTGCCATACTACAATAAGGATCATCTCATACATAAAATATAAACATAATCACATAATGGCCATATCACACCACATGCCCCTGCAAAAACAAGTTAGAAGCCTCCAATTTTTGTTGCATGTTTTACGTGGCTTGGGGATTTCGAATAAAACCGTTCTTACCTACGAACAAGAACCACAACGTTGATACAAGTGTTGTCAAGTGCAGATTGTAAATTGGATCTTAATTATGGTGGGAGAGACAGACACCCGCAAAGCCACTTATGCAATACAAGTTGCGCCTCAAGCGTGGAGCAAGTATCATCTGCGTGGACATGTAAGGTTAGCCCGGGCCGCTTCATCCCACCATCCCGCGAGATGCAAAGTACACGAAAAGCAAACGACAATAAGAGCATCAACGCCCACAAAACCATTGTATTCAACTTGTGCAACAGATCTACGCATAGAGACTCTGATACCAATGTAGGGTTCGTAACATAGAAAACAAAAAAATTCCTACCGCAAGAACGAACAACAAGCCAAGATATAATCTACTAGATGGTAGCAACGAGATGGGATCAACATACCCTCGAAGATCGCTAAGCGTTTAACGAGATGGATCTCGTGGATGATGTAGTCGATCACTTGCCGCTCTCAGTAGCGAGTAGAAAATCCCGTCAGTGCCACAATCGGGCAGAACCTCCACACTCGGTCACACGTACGGAATCTCGGCAGAACGTCCTTCGCCCTGTTCCAGCAGGCAGTGGAAGTAGTAGATCCTCCTCGGAATCTCGGCAGCACGACGGCGTGGTTACAGTGGTGGAGATTGATACGTCTCCGACGTATCGATAATTTCTTATGTTCTATGCCATATTATTGATGATACCTACATGTTTTATGCACACTTTATGTCATATTCGTGCATTTTCTGGAACTAACCTATTAACAAGATGCCGAAGTGCCGCTTCTCGTTTTCTCGCTGTTTTTGGTTTCGTAAATTCTAGTAACGAAATATTCTCGGAATTGGACGAAACAAAGACCCGTGGGCCTATTTCGCCACGAACCTTCCGGAAGACCAAAGAGCATACGAAGTGGGGCCACGAGGTGGCCAAACCACATGGCGGCGCGACCAAGGGGGCCCGCGCCGCCCGTGGTGTGGGCCCCTCGTCAGCCCCCCGACTCGCCCTTCCGCCTACTTAAAGCCTCCATCGCGAAACCCCCGAGGCGAAAAACCACGATACGGAAAACCTTACCGAGACGCCGCCGCCGCCGATCCCATCTCGGGGGATTCTCGGAGATCTCCTCCGGCACCCCGCCGGAGAGGGGATTCATCTCCCGGAGGACTCTACACCGCCATGGTCGCCTCCGGAGTGATGAGTGAGTAGTTCACCCCTGGACTATGGGTCCATAGCAGTAGCTAGATGGTTGTCTTCTCCTCATTGTGCTTCATTGTTGGATCTTGTGAGCTGCCTAACATGATCAAGATCATCTATCCGTAATACTCTATGTTGTGTTTGTCGGGATCCGATGGATAGAGAATACCATGTTATGTTAATTATCAAGTTATTTCATATGTGTTGTTTATGATCTTGCATGCTCTCCGTTATTAGTAGAGGCTCTGGCCAAGTTGATGCTAGTAACTCCAAGAGGGAGTATTTATGCTCGATAGTGGGTTCATGCCTGCATTGACACCTGGGGGAGTGACAGAAACCCCTAAGGTTGTGTTGTGATGTTGCCACTAGGGATAAAACATTGATGCTATGTCCGAGGATGTAGTTGTTGATTACGTTACGCACCATACTTAATGCAATTGTCTGTTGCTTTGCAACTTAATACTGGAAGGGGTTCGGACGATAACTCCGAAGGTGGACTTTTTAGGCATAGATGCAGCTTGGATGGCGGTCTATGTACTTTGTCGTAATGCCCAATTAAATCTCACTATACTTATCATGACATGTATGTGCATTGTTATGCCCTCTCTATTTGTCAATTGCCCGACCGTAATTTGTTCACCCAACATGCTTTTATCTTATGGGAGAGACACCTCTAGTGAACCGTGGACCCCGGTCCATTCTTTTAATACCGAAATACAAATCTGCTGCAATACTTGTTTTACTCGTTTTCTCTCGCAAACAATCATCTTCCACACAATACGGTTAATCCTTTGTTACAACAAGCCGGTGAGATTGACAACCTCACTCGTTTCGTTGGGGCAAAGTACTTTGGTTGTGTTGTGCAGGTTCCACGTTGGCGCCGGAATCTCCGGTGTTGCGCCGCACTACATCCCGCCGCCATCAACCTTCAACGTGCTTCTTGACTCCTACCGGTTCGATTAAACCTTGGTTTCTTACCGAGGGAAACTTGCCGCTGTGCGCATCACACCTTCCTCTTGGGGTTCCCAACGGACGTGTCAACTACACGCATCAAGCAAATTTCCGGCGCCGTTGTCGGGGAGATCAAGACACGCCGCAAGGGGAGTCTCCACTTCTCAATCTCTTTACTTTGTTTTTGTCTTGCTTTATTTTATTTACTACTTTGTTTGCTGCATTATATCAAAACACAAAAAAATTAGTTGCTAGTTTTACTTTATTTACCGTCTTGTTTGCTATATCAAAAACACAAAAAAATTAGTTTACTTGCATTTACTTTATCTAGTTTGCTTTATTTACTACTGCTAAAATGGCCACCCCTGAAAATACTAAGTTGTGTGACTTCACTAGCACAAATAATAATGATTTCCTATGCACACCTATTGCTCCACCTGCTACTACAGCAGAATTCTTTGAAATTAAA
Source organism: Lolium rigidum (assembly GCF_022539505.1). Taxonomy (NCBI): domain Eukaryota; kingdom Viridiplantae; phylum Streptophyta; class Magnoliopsida; order Poales; family Poaceae; genus Lolium; species Lolium rigidum. The sequence continues at coordinate 218,610,439 of NC_061509.1, forward strand.
CCTCGCTTTACTCGAATCTTGTCATGAGAGAGCAATTTTCTCGGTGTTAGTTCCGATGATGCTCGCTGCCCATCTCAATAATTTTGTTGAACTATGTGAAATGCAAAAATATAAAGATGTAGATGGTGACATTATAAAATTAAAATTGTTTCCTTTCTCATTAAGAGGAAGAGCTAAAGATTGGTTGCTATCTCTCGCCTAAGAATAGTATTGATTCCTGGACTAAATGCAAGGATGCTTTTATTGGTAGATATTATCCCCCTGCTAAAATTATATCTTTGAGGAGTAGCATAATGAATTTTAAACAATTGGATAATGAACATGTTGCTCAAGCTTGGGAAAGAATGAAATCTCTCGGTTAAAAATTGCCCAACCCATGGACCGACTACTTGGATGATCATCCAAACCTTCTATGCAGGACTAAATTTTTCTTCGCGGAATTTATTGGATTCAGCTGCTGGAGGTACCTTTATGTCCATCACTCTTGGTGAAGCAACAAAGCTCCTTGATAATATGATGGTTAATTACTCGAATGGCACACGGAAAGAGCTCCACAAGGTAAGAAGGTAAATTCCGTTGAAGAATCCTCTTCCTTGAATGATAAGGTTGATGCTATTATGTCTATGCTTGCGAATGATAGGACTAATGTTGATCCTAATAATGTTCCATTAGCTTCATTGGTTGCCCAAGAAGAACATGTTGATGTAAACTTCATTAAAAATAATAATTTCAACAATAATGCTTATCGGAACAATTCTAGTAATAACTATAGGCCATATCCTTATAATAATGGTAACGGTTATGCTAATTCTTACGGGAATTCTTACAACAATAATAGGAATACACCCCCTGGACTTGAGGCCATGCTTAAAGAATTTATTAGTACACAAACTGTTTTTAACAAATCGTTGAGGAAAAGCTCAATAAAATTGATATTCTTGTTTCTAGAGTTGATAGTCTTGCCTCCGATGTTGATCTTTTGAAATCGAAAGTTATGCCTAATAGGGATATTGAAAATAAAATTGTTACTACAGCAAATGCCATCCAAGTTAGAATTAATGAGAATATAAGATTAATGGCTGAACTGCGTGCTAGGTGGGATAGAGAAGAAAATGAAAAACTAGCTAAAAAGGAAAATGTAGCTAAAGTTTGGACTATTACCACCACTAGCAATGCTAATGATTCATATGTTGCTGCACCTCCTACTATCAATGGTAAAATAATTGGTGTTGGCAATGCTTCTACTCCTAGTGCAAAGCGCGCAAAATTGCCTGAAACTGCTAAAACTGCTGAAACTGCTTGTGATAAAACTCGCTGAAATTTTTTCCAACCTTGGGGATGATAATCCCATTGCTTTAGATTGTAATGATTTAGATTTTGATGATTGCCACATCTCTGAAGTTATAAAGTTCTTGCAAAAACTTGCTAAAAGTCCTAATGCTAGCGCTATAAACTTGGCTTTCACAAAACATATTACAAATGCTCTCATAAAAGCTAGAGAAGAGAAACTAAAACTTGAAACTTCTATTCGTAGAAAGCTAGAGGATGGTTGGGAGCCCATCATTAAAATGAGAGTCAAAGATTTTGATTGTAATGCTTTATGTGATCTTGGTGCAAGTATTTCGTTATGCCTAAAAAAGTCTATGATATGCTTGACTTGCCACCATTGAAAAATTGTTATTTGGATGTTAATCTTGCTCGATAATGCTAAAAAGAAACCTTTGGGGAAGGTTGATAATGTTCATATTATGGTTAACAATAACCTTGTCCCCGTTGATTTTGTTGTCTTGGATATTGAATGCAATGCATCTTGCCCCATTATATTGGGAAGACCTTTTCTTCGAACCGTTGGTGCTACTATTGATATGAAGGAAGGTAATATTAAATATCAATTTCCTCTCAAGAAAGGTATGGAACACTTCCCTAGAAAGAGAATGAAGTTACCTTATGATTCTATTATTAGAACAAATTATGATGTTGATGCTTCGTCTCTCGATGTTACTTGAGTTACACTTTCGCGCCTAGCCGAAAGGCGTTAAAGAAAAGCGCTTATGGGAGACAACCCATGTTTTTACTACAGTATTTTTGTTTTATATTTGTGTCTTGGAAGTTGTTTACTACTGTAGCAACCTCTCCTTATCTTAGTTTTGAGTTTTGTTGTGCCAAGTAAAGTCTTTGATAGTAAAGTAAGTACTAGATTTGGATTACTCGCGCAGTTCCAGATTTCTTTGCTGTCACGAATCTGGGTCTACCTCCCTGTAGGTAGCTCAGAAAATTAAGCCAATTTACGTGCATGATCCTCAGATATGTACGCAACTTTCATTCAATTTGAGCATTTTCATTTGAGCAAGTCTGGTGGCCTAATAAAATCCATCTTTACGGACTGTTCTGTTTTGACAGATTCTGCCTTTTATTTTGCATTGCCTCTTTTGCTATGTTGGATGAATTTCTTTGATCCATTAATGTCCAGTAGCTTTATGCAATGTCCAGAAGTGTTAAGAATGATTGTGTCACCTCTGAACATGTGAATTTTTATTATGCACTAACCCTCTAATGAGTTGTTTCGAGTTTGGTGTGGAGGAAATTTTCAAGGATCAAGAGAGGAGTATGATGCAATATGATCAAGGAGAGTGAAAGCTCTAAACTTGGGGATGCCCCGGTGGTTCACCCCTGCATATTTTAAGAAGACTCAAGCTGTCTAAGCTTGGGGATGCCCAAGGCATCCCCTTCTTCATCGACAACATTATCGGGTTCCTCCCCCGAAACTATATTTTTATTCCGTCACATCTTATGTACTTTGCTTGGAGCGTCGGTTTGTTTTTGTTTTTTGTTTTGTTTGAATAAAATGGATCCTAGCATTCACTTTATGGGAGAGAGACACGCTCCGCTGTAGCATATGGACAAATATGTCCTTAGGCTCTACTCATAGTATTCATGGCGAAGTTTCTTCTTCGTTAAATTGTTATATGGTTGGAATTGGAAAATGCTACATGTAGTAATTCTAAAATATCTTGGATAATTTGATACTTGGCAATTGTTGTGCTCATGTTTAAGCTCTTGCATCATATACTTTGCACCCATTAATGAAGAAATACTTAGAG
>NC_061509.1:218613639-218628451 GCF_022539505.1 Lolium rigidum
AAAGTCGAGGGGGACCAGAGGGCAGGGCCACAGGGGGCCCCACATCGGTGTGCCGCGACCCGGAGGGGGCGCGCCGCTCCTAGTGGAGAGGCGCCCTCTGTGGCCCCTCCGACTCCGACTCTTCGCCTATATAAGCCCTTTCGACCTAAACAGCGCGATACCGATTGACGAAACTCCGCGAGAAGACTCGGAGGCGCCGCCATCCGCGAAACTCACTTCGCAGGGACGAGAATCTCTGTTCGGCACCCGTGGGGACGGGGAAGTGCCCCTAAGCCATCTCCATCGACGCCACCGCCTCCATCATGCTCCGTGAGTAGTTCCCCCATGGACTACGGGTTCTAGCATAGCTAGTTGGTATTCTCCCCCCCTTGTACTTCAATACAATGATCTCATGAGCTGCCTTACATGATTGAGATTCATCTGATGTAATCGGTGTTGTGTTTGTCGGGATCCGATGGATTGTTACATTATGATTAGTCTATCTATAAAGTTTATGAAGTTATTGTTGCTGCAATCTTGTTGTGTTTAATGCTTGTCACTAGGGCCCGAGTGGCATGATCTTAGATTTAAGCTCTATACTTATTACTTAGATTGTATCTACAAGTTGTATGCACATGTCTATGTCCGGAACCAAAGGCCCCAAAGTGATAGAAATTGGGACAACTGGAGGGAAAGGCTTAGGTATGAGGATCACATGTTTTCACGCGAGTGTTAATGCTTTGCTCCGGTGCTCTATTAAAAGGAGTACCTTAATTTCCAAGAGATTCCTAGAGGCCCGGCTGCCACCGTGCTGGTAGGACAAAAGATGTTGTACAAGTTTCTCATTGCGAGCATGTATGACTATATATGGAAAACATGCCTACATGATTAATGATCTTGATGTTCTGTCTTAATGCTATTTCAATCCTATCAATTGCCCAACTGTAATTTGTTCACCCGACACTTGTTATTGGAGAGTTACCACTAGTGTAGATAGCTGGGAACCCTCGTCCATCTTTCATCATCATATACTCGTTCTACATGTCATTGGAAGTAGTATCAACTATTTTCTGGTGCCATTGCTCTCATATTACTGCTATCACTGTCTGTGTTACTCGTTACTATTGCTCTCATATTACTGCCGCTTTCACATCACCCCTGTTACTAGTGCTTTTCCAGGTGCAGCTGAATTGACGACTCAGTTGTTAAGGCTTATAAGTATTCTTTACCTCCCTTGTGTCGAATCAATAAATTTGGGTTTTACTTCCTCGAAGACTCGTTGCGATCCCCTATACTTGTGGGTTATCAAGACTATTTTCTCGGCGCACGTTGCCGGGGAGGCATAGCTCTACTCATAAGTTCACACTGGGGAGTACACTCTACCTCTCTCTCTTGTTTTATTTTATTTTGTTTTGCTTAGTTTACTTTTGCCTAGTTTATTTGTGCTTAGTTTATTTCTGTCTAGTATTATTTTGCTTAGTTTACTTTTGTCTAGTTTCTTTTTGTCTTGTTTTATTTTCCTCATATACCCAAAAATCCATAAAAATTTGAAAAATCGAAAAATTAAAAAAACTGTTGCTATGGGAACCTTCAACCTATTTGGAGCTTATTGAATTATATAATAATTATAGAGAATCAAGAACGGGAAAAGTTATGAGTGCTGTGATAGAAAAACTGAATACAATTGCTAAAATCTTGCTTAAACGCCATGATATAAACTGTTGCTCTAAACAGGATACTAAACATCTTAAATTTCAATGTGGCTTTAGTGAGGAATTTTTAATTAAGAACTATAATTGGAATAGCTATATTCATCTTGGGTTCGAAGAGGTAGAACAATTTGTTTTGTTTATGGGAGCCTCTGAGATAGAATCCTTCATTGCTAAAAATTATGAAACTTGTGCTGTTTGTAAGGACCTTAAAGATTATGTCTCTTCTATCCTTAATTTTTGCATAGAAAGCTACAGTGATAATCCTAATATCATTGATTATAAAGAGAGACTCATTAATGCACAAGAATGCACTCACAATTTGCAGGAACCAGTGGAAGAAGAAATTGATGAACCTGAAAGCTCATTGGATGAAAAAGAGGAGGAAATTGATGAACCTGAAAGCTCATTGGATGAAAAAGAAGAGGAGAGTGATGAACAAAAGGAGGAAGAATGGATTAGCTACCCATGCCAACCTTCTAATGAGAGTAACTCTTTATCTCTTACACTATTTGATTATCCTCCATGCTTACCAAAGGCGGATGAATGTTATGTTCCTGTGGATTCTCTTGAAATATTCCCTATGAGTAAAAGTTGTGAGAATAATTATGCTACTGTTATTTATGATAATCCATGCTACTTTGATAAATCTTATGATAGTGCTTTGTTTGTGCCTGATGTCGAAATGCATGGTACTAAAGAGTTTTGTTTAGCAAATGTTTATGATAAATCTCTAGATGATGGTCCTATGTTACTTGATACTATTAATTGTACTACTAATGAAAATGGGATTGGAGAGATCTTGACTTTATCTATGAGTCCGATATCTTTTAAGATTGATCAATCATCTTGTTATATTATTGATAAAAGTGGGTTTGAAAGTTTTAGTCCCACTATTTTTGAGCTTGATAAAAATTATATGTTTGTGAATCATGAAAAGCATGCTGTATGTGATAGTTATGTTGTTGAGTTTGTTCATGAAGCTACTGAAAATTATTATGAGAGAGGAAAATATGGTTGTAGAAATTTGCATGGTACTAAAACACCTCTCTATATGCTGAAAATTTTGAAGTTACTCTTGTTTTATCTTCTTATGCTTGTCACTTTGTTCTTCATGAATTTATTTGTGTACAAGATTCCTATGCATAGGAAGTGGGTTAGACTTAAATGTATTTTGAACTTGCTTCTTGATGCTCTCTTTTGATTCAACTGTTATTTCTTGCGAGTGCATCACTAAAACTGCTGAGCCCATCTTAATGGCTATAAAGAAAGCACTTCTTGGGAGATAACCCATGTGTTTATTTTGCTACTGTTTTGTTGTGTTTTGGAAGTTGTTACTACTGTAGCAACCTCTCCTTATCTTTATTTTATTGCAATGTTGTGCCAAGTAAAGTCTCTAATAGAAGATTGATGCTAGATTTGGATTTCTGCGCAGAAAACAGATTTCTTGCTGTCACGAATTTGGGTATGATTCTCTCGTAGGTAACTCGGAAAAATCTGCCAATTTACGTGAGTGATCCCAGATATGTACGCAACTTTCATTAGTTTTGAGTTTTCTGATTTGAGCAACGGAAGTACCTCTTAAAAATTCGTGTTTACTGGCTGTTCTGTTTTGACAGATTCTATCTCTGTTTTTTGCATTGTCTCTTGTGGACTTTAAGTGAGGCTTTCTAGACGTGGAGAGCTGTAGCTAATGTTTTCTTGAGTTCTTGCAATGTGTCACTACAGGACTAAGGTGGATTAAAGTTTTTTTTTTGAGTACTAACCCCTCTAATGAAGTTTATGAGAAGTTTGGTGTGAAGGAAGTTTTCAAGGGTCAAGAGAGGAGGATGATATATGATCAAGAAGAGTGAAAAGTCTAAGCTTGGGGATGCCCCCGTGGTTCATCCCTGCATATTTCAAGAAGACTCAAGCGTCTAAGCTTGGGGATGCCCAAGGCATCCCCTTCTTCATCAACTTATCATGTTCTTCTATTGAAACTATATTTTTATTCGGTCACATCTTATGTTCTTTACTTGGAGCGTCTGTGTGTTTTTATTTTTGTTTGTGTTTGAATAAATTCGGATCCAAGCAATCCTTGTGTGGGAGAGAGACACGCTGCGCTTTTTCATATGAACACTTGTGTTCTTCGTTTTACTTTTAATGTTCAATGACAAAAGTTGGAAGCTATTGCACTTATTGATATTTGGTTGGAAACAGAAAATGCCTCATAATGTCTTGGATAATTTGATACTTGGCAATTGTTTTGAGCTCTCAAGTAGATCATGATTAAGCTCTTGCATCATGTAGTTTAAACCTATTAGTGGAGAAATACCGTAGAGCTTGTTGAAATTGGTTTGCATGATTGGTCTCTCTAAGGTCTAGATATTTTCCTGGTAATTGTGTTTGAGCAACAAGGAAGACAAGTGTAGAGCTTTATAATGCTTGCAATATGTTCTTATGTAAGTTTTGTCTGCATCGGTTCATACTTGTGTTTGCTTCAAACAACCTTGCTAGCCAAAGCCTTGTACTCGAGAGGAAATGCTTCTTGTGCATCCAAAACCTTGAGCCAAAACCTGTGCCATTTGTGTCCACCATATCTACCTACTATGTGGTATTTCCTGCCATTCCAAGTAAATACTTCATGTGCTACCTTTAAACCTTCAAAATGCTTCTAAATTTGTGTCAATGTTTTATAGCTCATGAGGAAGTATGTGGTGTTTTATCTTTCAATCTTGTTGGGCAGCTTTCACCAATGGACTAGTGGCTTCATCCGCTTATCCAATAATTTTGCAAAAAGAGCTGGCGCGGGGTTCCCAGCCCCCATTAATCAACCTTCACTAATAATTCTCTTCACATGTTTTGCTCTGATTCATCAGTAAGCAACTTAATTTTGCAAATAAAAACTCCTTCATGGTATGTGAATGTTGGAAGGCACCCGAGGATTCGGTTAGCCATGGCTTGTGTAAGCAAAAGGTTGGGAGGAGTGTCAACCATAAAACTAAAACTAAAGTACATGTGTAAACAAAAGAGAAGAGGGATGATCTACCTTGCTCGTAGAGATAACGTCCTTCATGGGAGCCGCTCTTTGAAAGTCTGTTTGGCAAGGGGGTTAGAGTGCCCACTACCATTCGTTGACAACAACAAACACCTCTCAAAACTTTACTTTTATGCTCTCTATATGATTTCAAAACTTAAAAAGCTCTAGCACATGATTTAATCCCTGCTTCCTCTCGCGAAGGGCCTTTCTTTTACTTTATGTTGAGTCAGTTTACCTACTTCCTTCCATCTTAGAAGCAAACACTTGTGTCAACTGTGCATTGATTCTTACATACTTGCTTATTTGCATTCATCATATTACTTTGTGCTGACCATTATCCATGAGATATACATGTTGAAAGTTGAAAGCAATTGCTTAAACTTAAATCTTCCTCTGTGTTGCTTCAATGCCTTTACTTTGAATTTATTGCTTTATGAGTTAACTCTTATGCGAGACTTTTGATGCTTGTCTTGAAAGTACTATTCATGAAAAGTTTTGCTATATGTTATATATTTGTTAGCAACTATAGATCATTGCCTTGAGTCACTGCATTCATCTCATATGCTTTATAATAGTATGATCAAGATTATGTAAGTAGCATGTCACTACCGAAATTACTCTTTTTATCGTTTACCTACTCGAGGGCGAGCATGAACTAAGCTTGGGGATGCTGATACGTCTCCAACGTACCTATAATTTCTGATGTTCCATGCTTGTTTTATGACAATACTTACATGTTTTGCTTGCACTTTATAATTTTTTTATGCGTTTTCCGGAACTAACCTATTAACAAGATGCCGAAGTGCCAGTTCCTGTTTTCTGCTGTTTTTGGTTCCAGAAAGGCTGTTCGGGCAATATTCTCGGAATTCGACGAAACGAAGACCAAATATCATAATTCACCGAGACGGACCAGGACACCAAAGGAGACCCGGAGAGGAGGCCCAGGGGCCCCACACCATAGGGCCGCGCGGGCAGGTCCCTGGCTGCGCCGGCCTATGGGGAGGGCGCCCTGGTGCCCCTCCTGCGCCGCCTCTTCACCTATAAGACCCCTTTCGACCTAAAAACGCGAGACCAATTGACGAAACTCCAGAAAGACTCCAGGGGCGCCGCCACCATCGCAAAACTCCGTTTCGGGGGACAGAAGTCTCTGTTCCGGCACCCTGCCGGGACGGGGAAGTGCCCCCGGAAGACATCTCCATCAACGCCATCGCCTCCATCATGCTCCGTGAGTAGTTCCCCCATGGACTACGGGTTCTAGCTGTAGCTAGTTGGTATTCTCTCCCCCATGTACTTCAATACAATGATCTCATGAGCTGCCTTACATGATTGAGATTCATCTGATGTAATCGGTGTTGTGTTTGTCGGGATCCGATGGATTGTTACATTTGATTAGTCTATCTATAAAGTTTATGAAGTTATTGTTGCTGCAATCTTGTTGTGTTTAATGCTTGTCACTAGGGCCCGAGTGGCATGATCTTAGATTTAAGCTCTATACTTATTGCTTAGATTGTATCTACAAGTTGTATGCACATGTCTATGTCCGGAACCAAAGGCCCCAAAGTGACAGAAATTGGGACAACCGGAGGGAAAGGCTTAGGTATGAGGATCACATGTTTTCACGGAGTGTTAATGCTTTGCTCCGGTGCTCTATTAAAAGGAGTACCTTAATTTCCAAGTAGATTCCCTAGAGGCCCGGCCGCCACCGAGCTGGTAGGACAAAAGATGTTGTACAAGTTTCTCATTGCGAGCACGTATGACTATATATGGAAAACATGCCTACATGATTAATGATCTTGATGTTCTCGTCTTAATGCTATTTCAATCCTATCAATTGCCCAACAGTAATTTGTTCACCCGACACTTGTTATTGGAGAGTTACCACTAGTGTAGATAGCTGGGAACCCCGGTCCATCTTTCATCATCATATACTCGTTCTACATGTCATTTGAAGTAGTATCAACTATTTTCTGGTGCCATTGCTCTCATATTACTCGCTCATCGCTGTTGCGTGCATCGTTACTACTGCTCTCATATTATCGCTGCTTTCACATCACCCCTGTTACTAGTGCTTTTCCAGTGCAGCTGAATTGACGACTCAGTTGTTAAGGCTTATAAGTATTCTTTACCTCCCCTTGTGTCGAATCAATAAATTTGGGTTTTACTTCCCTCGAAGACTGTTGTGATCCCCTATACTTGTGGGTTATCATTATGCAATGATAATCCATGTTAATCCAAGCTAATTAGGACAAGGTGCGAGCACTATTGGTATACTATGCATGAGGCTTGCAACTTATAGGATATCTTATACATAACACATATGATTTATTACTACCGTTGACAAAATTGTTTCTATGTTTTCAAAATGAAAAGCTCTAGCACAAAAACAAGTAATCCATGCTTCCTCTCGCGAAGGGCAAATCTTCTACTTTATTGTTGAGTCAGTTTACCTATTCTTTCTATCTTAGAAGCAAACACTTGTATCAACTGTGTGCATTGATTCCTACATGTTTACCTATTGCACTTGTTATATTACTTTGTGTAGACAATTATCCATGAGATATATATATGTTGAAGTTGAAAGCAACCGCTGAAACTTATATCTTCCTTTGTGTTGTTTCAAAGCTTTCTACTAAGAATTTATTGCTTTATGAGTAACTCTTATGCAAGTCTTATTGATGCTTGTCTTGAAAGTATTATTCATGAAAAGTCTTTGCTATATGATTCAGTTGTTTACTCATTGTCTTCACCATTGCTTCGAATCGCTGCATTCATCTCATATGCTTTATAATAGTATTGATCAAGATTATGATAGCATGTCACTTCAGAAATTATCTTTGTTATCGTTTACCTACTCGAGGGTGAGTAGGAACTAAGCTTGGGGATGCTTGATACGTCTCAAACGTATCTATAATTTCTTATGTTCCATGCTACTTTTATGATAATACTCACATGTTTTATACACATTATATGTCATTATTATGCATTTTCCTAGCACTAACCTATTGACGAGATGCCGAAGAGCTAGTTGCTATTTTCTCGCTGTTTTTGGTTTCAGAAATCCTACAAAGGAAATATTCTCGGAATTGGACGAAATCAACGCCCAGGGTCTTATTTTTCCACGAAGCTTCCAGAAGACCGAGGGAGATACGAAGTGGGGCCACGGGGCGCCGACCCCATAGGCCGGCGCGGCCAGAGGGGGGCCCACGCCGCCCTATGGTGTGGCCCCCCTGTCAGCCCTCCGACTCCGCCCTTCCGCCTACTTAAAGCCTTCATCGCGAAACCCCCAGTACCGAGAGCCACGATACGGAAAACCTTCCAGAGACGCCGCCGCCGCCAATCCCATCTCGGGGATTCAGAGATCGCCTCCGGCACCCTCGCCGGAGAGGGGAATCATCTCCCGGAGGTCTCTTCATCGCCATGATCGCCTCCGGATCGATGTGTGAGTAGTTCACCCCTGGACTATGGGTCCATAGCAGTAGCTAGATGGTTGTCTTCTCCTCATTGTGCTATCATGTTAGATCTTGTGAGCTGCCTATCATGATCAAGATCATCTATTTGTAATGCTACATGTTGTGTTTGTTGGGATCCGATGAATATGGAATACTATGTCAAGTTGATTATCAATCTATCATATATGTGTTGTTTATGTTCTTGCATGCTCTCCGTTGCTAGTAGAGGCTCTAGCCAAGTTGATACTTGTGACTCCAAGAGGGAGTATTTATGCTCGATAGTGGGTTCATGCCTCCATTGAATCTGGGACAGTGACAGTAAAGTTCTAAGGTTGTGGATGTGCTATTGCCACTAGGGATAAAACATCGATGCTTTGTCTAAGGATATTTGTGTTGATTACATTACGCACCATACTTAATGCATTTGTCTCGTTGTTTGCAACTTAATACCGGAAGGGGTTCGGACGATAACCTCGAAGGTGGACTTTTTAGGCATAGATGCATGCTCGGATAGCGGTCTATGTACCTTGTCGTAATGCCCCGATTAAATCTCATAGTACTCATCGTGATATATGTATGTGCATTGTTATGCCTTCTTTATTTTTCAATTGCCCAACCGTAATTTGTTCACCCAACATGCTATTTATCTTATGGGAGAGACACCACTAGTGAACTGTGGACCCCGGTCCATTCTTTACATCTGAAATACAATCTATCGCAATACTTGTTCTTTACTGTTCTTCGCAAACAATCATCATCTTCCACACAATACGTTTAATCCTTTGTTTACAGCAAGCCGGTGAGATTGACAACCTCACTGTTATGTTGGGGCAAAGTACTTTGATTGTGTTGTGCAGGTTCCATGTTGGCGCCGGAATCCCTGGTGTTGCGCCGCACTACACTCCGTCACCAACAACCTTCACGTGTTCCTTGACTCCTACTGGTTCGATAACCTTGGTTTCTTACTGAGGGAAAACTTGCTGCTGTACGCATCACACCTTCCTCTTGGGGTTCCCAACGGACGTGTGTCTTGCACGCTATCAGGAGGCTCACCGGAGCTCCGGCGATCGTCGACGAGGGTGCGCAGCAACGTTGTCGACGACGGCGGTTCGCCTGGTACAAGTGGCGTCTCCCGGGGCGGCGCCAATCTTCTCCTTCTTCTGCGGCGGCTCCACGGGCTCCGGCGATGAAGTTGGTGAGCTCCGGTGGGCAATGTGGAGCGGGATGTGGTCGAGGAGAGTCAGAGAGGAGAGGGGAAGCTGATGGTGTGAAGGATTTGAGAGGGGAGGGTCTCCTTTTATAGCGGCTCGAGGTGTTGCGGCTCGGTGGATGAGGTCGTCCATGGCGACGTCGCTACAGGGGCGTAGATGGGCTGGCGATGACGCAGCGGGGTTGGCGAGGTCCTGGCGAGCATGACGCGCGTGATTGCACAGAAAATGGTGCACTGACGTGGGCAGGAACGTGACGCGGGCTTGCGGTACCGTGGCGGAAGTCGTCGACGGTGACAACAGCGACCATCCTCCCCGGTGCGATTGGGAATGCGACAGAAGGGACCGCAGCAAGGTTAGCAGCGATGGGACGAGGCAGTGCTCTGGCGCGCTGCGGGGCGTGTCGTGGCGCGCTCTGGCACTCACTGGACGTCACTGGGCGCGTGCGTGATGGCTCGTAGCTTGCTCTCCTTCGTCGATGGCCAGTACTAGCGTGCTCAGGAGAGTGAGAGGGAGGCTGCTGACATGGTTGTGCACGGTAGAAAGGAGAGGAGGGAGGGATGGCATGATGGAGTGGTGTCATGCCACGGCATGGTCCAAAATGTGATAATTTCATGTACTAAACTATGTCTCTGGTGCTTGGCATGAAGCAAGGGGTACATGAGAGTACAAATGATGACCAAGGTTAGATGGTTTAGGCAATTATCTGCTGGTTAAAAGGATGTGTGTAGTTGGCAGAATTGTGCACACCAAGTGTTTGTGTTAATGGCCGCAAGATATGAACTTTGGAATTTTGCAAAGATTTTTGGTGGAGTTCATTCTAATATAAATTGTCACACAATGGTGGTGGTGGTGTGCAAAATTGAGTTGGTTTGTGAAATTTCAAAATGGGCCTAATCTTAAATCTGATTTGATGTTCCCTCTTTGCCTCCTTTTATTAAGCAATAGAAAGAGAGTTAGTCAAAGTGGTCAACATCAAAGTTGTTCATCTTGATGAGTTCTTGGATGCGGTGCAAAGAGTTGGGGTAGTTTGGTTTAAGAACCTCTTAATCCAGGGGCTCAAAGTGTGTACCCTGATGTGAAAGTTAAAAATGACCATTATCACATGTGATTAAGTTTTGAATTTTTCTTTGATTTGATTTTGGTTTCTTTGATGCAAAAGGGATTATTTTGGGTTTAGATGAGTTTCCAAACCATTGGCACAAATTAATATAGCCTAGATTAAGGATTTTCAAAAATGGCCATAGCCCATATGTGAGGGTTTTTGCAATTTCTTATTTTCTTCTTTCTTTCTTCTTTGCTTCTCTTTGTGATCTCTAATGATCATACTCTAGGGTTTTAGCAACTTTGATAAGCCTACAAGCAAGCATGGCAATGGCACAAAATAATGCATGAACACTATGCATAGCACCATATTCAAATAAAAGTTTTTGTTAGTTCTAAATTTTGAATATTGGAAACCTCTTTTCTCATTGATTTGAAATTTGGGATGTTACAAACCCTTCCCCCTTACAAAAGATCTCGTCCCGAGATCTTAAAGAAAACTAGGTACTAAAGAGATCTGGGAATTCAGTCTTCATATCTTCTTCTCGCTCCCAAGTGGCTTCTTCTTCGGTATCATTGGTCCACTGAATCTTCAGGAACTTGATACTTCTGGTGCGGGTGGTTCGGAATGCTTCCTCCAAGATACGAATGGGTACTTCACGATAGGTCAAGTCCTTGTTGATATCCACTGATCTGTGATCGATATTTTTGAACACCTCCGTCTTCTCCGGAACTTCCAAACACTTCCGAAGTAGTGATATGTGAAACACATTATGTACCGCGGACATTTCTTCCGGTAGTTCAAATTGATATGATACTTCTCCTCGGCGACTCAGGACTTTGAAGGGTCCAACATATCTAGGTGCAAGCTTTCCTCTGAGTTGGAATCTCTGCATTCCTTTGAGGGGTGATACTTTGAGATACACAAAGTCTCTGATATTGAAAGTCATTTATCGGCGTCTCTTGTCGGCATAACTCTTCTATCTTGACTGGGCAGTCTTGAGGTATTCACGGATCTTGTGAACCTTCTCTTCAGCTTCTCGGAGAATATCTGGGCCGAAGATTTGACTATCTCCGACGTGTGACCAGTCCAGAGGGGTACGGCACTTCCTTCCGTACAGGGCTTCAAAGGGGCCCATTTGTAAGCTAGCTTGGTAGCTGTTGTTGTATGAGAATTCTGCATAAGGCAGACCGTCTTCCCACTTAGATCCATATTCTAGCACACAGGCTCTCAACATATCTTCAAGTATCTGGTTGACTCTTTCGACTCGTCCACCGACCTGCGGGTGATAAGCTGTGCTGAAATTCAGCCGGGTTCCTAGTCCTTCATGTATTTTCTGCCAGAATCTTGAGGTGAATTGAGATCCTCTATCTGACACAATTGACTTTGGGGTTCCATGCAGGCTGACTATTCTGGAGATATATAACTCAGCTAGCTTTGAGTCTTGGTAGGTGGTCTTGGCGGGGATGAAATGGGCTACCTTGGTTAATCTATCGACCACTACCCAAATAGAATCATTTCATCTACTTGATTTGGGCAATCCAGTGATAAAGTCCATTCCTACAGAATCCCACTTCCATTTGGGAATCTGTAATGGCTGCAGCAATCCCGCGGGTCGCTAATGTTCTGCCTTGACTCTCTGACAGATATCACACTTGGCGATGTAACTTCCAATTTCTCTCTTCATTCCATGCCACCAAAATTGTTTCTTCAAGTCTTGGTACATCTTGGTTCCTCCGGGGTGAATGGAATACATGGTATCATGGGCTTCCTTCAGAATGACTTGCTTCAACTCTGAATCTGCCGGCACACATAGGCGTCCGTTGTACCAAAGAACTCCTCCTTCATCTTCGGTGAATCCCGGTGCCTTTCCTGTAGCTATTTGACTCTTGATTCCATCAATGTTGGCATTTCCCTTCTGAGCTTCCTTGATCTGACTCATCAAAGTGGGCTGGAGCTCAATGCTTGCTAGGAATCCTTCACTAACTAGCTCTAGTCTAAACTGTTCAAATTCTTGATACAAACTAGGTTGTTCTTCTGCGATCGTGGAGTTCAACTGACTTTGCTGTCTACTCAGGGCATCCGCTACCACATTGGCCTTGCCGGGGTGATAGTGAATTTCCATGTCGTAATCCTTGATCAACTCAATCCACCTTCGCTTCCTCATATTCATCTCCTTCTGGGTGAAAATATACTTCAAGCTCTTGTGATCCGAATAGATCTCGCATCAATTACCCATGAGGTAATGACGCCATACTTTCAAGGCTAAGACTACTGCTGCTAACTCTAGGTCATGGGTTGGATAGTTTTGCTCATGTTGCTTCAGTTGCCTTGACAGGTATGATATCACCTTGCCTTCTTGCATCAACACACATCCAAGACCAATCTTGGATGCATCACAATAGACGTCAAATGGCTTGGTGATATCGGGCATGATCAAAATTGGGGCTGTGGTTAATCTACTCTTGAGTTTCTGGAAACTCTCTTCACATTTGTCAGTCCATTCAAACTTCTTGTCCTTCTTCAACAGTTGAGTCATTGGTCTTGCGATGCTGGAAAATCCTTCAACAAACCTGCGGTAATATCCCGCCAATCCAAGAAATGCACGCACTTCAGTCTGGGTGGTTGGGGCTTTCCATTCCTCGACGGTCTTGATCTTAGCGGGATCTACGGCAATTCCTCCTGCAGACAAGATGTGTCCCAGGAATCCTACTTCCTTTAACCAAAACTCACATTTGCTGAACTTGGCATACAACCGATGCTTCCTAAGGGTTTCCAGGATAACTTCCAAATGTTGCTCATGCTCTTCTTCTGATTTGGAGTAGATTAGGATGTCGTCGATGAAGACAACGACAAACTTATCTAAAAAGTCCATAAAGATCTTATTCATGAGATTCATGAAATAAGCGGGGCATTGGTCAATCCAAATGACATGACATTGTACTCATACAATCCATATCTCGGTGGTGAAGGCAGTTTTGGGGATATCGGTTGCACGAATCTTCAGTTGATGGTAACCAGTCCTAAGATCAATCTTAGAGAACACTCTGGCACCGGTCAGCTGGTCAAACAGGTCTTCTATCTTTGGCAAGGGGCATTTGTTCTTGATGGTGACATCGTTAAGCTTACGGTAATCCGTACATAAACGAGTGGCACCGTCTTTCTTATCCACAAACAAAACTGGGGATCTCCAAGGCGACGCACTTGGTCGAATCAGACCTTTGTACATCATGTCATCCAGTTGCTTCTTCAGCTCCACTAACTCTGCTGGGTTCATACTATAGGGTCTCTGAGCTATGGGTCCTGTTCCAGGTATTAACTCAATGATAAACTCGATATCCCGATCTGGGGGCATACCGGGTAGATCATCAAGAAACACATCGGGGTATCTACTGTACTACCCCGATCCGATCCAAGGTTGGCTTGGCTAAACTCGGTTGCGTGTGAATTTTCCGGGCAGCTCTTCGTACATGTGTTCTACTAACACTCCAGTGCTACTAGTCATGGTGATGGCCTTCTTGGCACAGTCAATCAATCCATGATGTTTCGACATCCAATCCATACCCAGTACTACTTCCAAACCTTTTGTTCCCAGAACAATCAAATTTGCATCAAAATCTATTTAATGTATTCTGATAGGTACATCTTTGCAAATTTTTCTAGCTTTTGTAGTTGAACCAGGTATTTGAACTATCATGACATGTTTCAAACTGATTGGTTGAATCTTACTAGTGCATGCAAAATCTTCAGTAACAAAGGAATGCGATGCTCTGGAATCAAACAACACTCTTGCAGGTACTGAGTTAACAGAAAACATACCCAGCACGACATCTGGTGCTTCCTGGGCTTCTTCAGCATTCATGTGGAAGAGGCGGCCGCTACGGTTGTTCGGGTTGCCTGGGGTGAACTTCCTGTAGGATAACGCTGCATAGAAAACAAAAATTTTCCTACCGCGAACACGCAATCCAAGCCAAGATGCAATCTAGAAGACGGTAGCAACGAGGGGGTATCGAGTCTCACCCTTGAAGAGATTCCAAAGCCTACAAGATGAGGCTCTTGTTGCTGCGGTAGACGTTCACTTGCCGCTTGCAAAAGCGCGTAGAAGATCTTGATCACGATCGGTTCCGGCGCCACGAACGGGCAGCACCTCCGTACTCGGTCACACGTTCGGTTGTTGATGAAGACGACGTCCACCTCCCCGTTCCAGCGGGCAGCGGAAGTAGTAGCTCCTCTTGAATCCGACGAGCGACGACGGCGTGGTGTCGGTGGTGGTGGAGAAATCCGGCGGAGCTTCGCTTAAGCGTGCGGGATGTGGTGGAGGAGAGAGACCGCTAGGGTTTGGGGAGAGGGGCGCCGGCTAGGGCACCCTTGAGGGGTGCGGCCATGGTGGTGGCTTGAGTGGC
>NC_061509.1:218628551-218688024 GCF_022539505.1 Lolium rigidum
CTTCCGAAATATTGCATCCCGACGGTGCTTTTTCCAGCGAGAATCCCGGCTATGGTGCTCGATCTCCAAATAATCATGAAACATGCAAAATAGATGAAATAACATAAGTATTGTGTCCCAATATGAAATATATCAATGAATAACAGCAAATTATGATATAAAATAGTGATGCAAATTGGACGTATCAACTAGCTACAGCTAGAACCCGTAGTACATGGGGGAACTACTCTCGGAGCATGATGGAGGCGATGGCGTTGATGGAGATGGCTTCCGGGGGCACTTCCCCGTCCCGGCAGGGTGCCGGAACAGAGACTTCTGTCCCCCGAATTGGAGTTTCGCGATGGCGGCGGCGCCCCTGGAGTCTTTCTGGAGTTTCGTCAAAAGGTCTCGCGTTTTTAGGTCGAAAGGGGTCTTATAGGCGAAGAGGCGGCGCAGGAGGGGCACCAGGGCGCCCTCCCCATAGGCCGGCGCGGCCAGGGGCCTGCCCGCGCGGCCCTATGGTGTGGGGCCCCTGGGCCTCCTCTCCGGGTCTCCTTCGGTGTCCTGGTTCATCTCGGTGAATTATGATGTTTGTTCTTCGTGTCGTCGAATTCCGAGAATATTGCCCGAACAGCCTTTCTGGAACCAAAAACAGCGAGAAAACGAGAGCCGGCACTTCGGCATCTTGTTAATAGGTTAGTTCCGGAAAACGCATAAAAACATTATAAAGTGCAAGCAAAACATGTAAGTATTGTCATAAAACAAGCATGGAACATTGATACGTCTCCGACGTATCGATAATTTCTTATGTTCCATGCCACATTATTGATGATATCTACATGTTTTATGCATACTTTATGTCATTATTATGCGTTTTCCGGAACTAACCTATTGACGAGATGCCGAAAGGCCGATTGTCGTTTTCTGCTGTTTTTGGTTTCGAAAATCCTAGTAAAGAAATATTTTCGGAATCGGACGAAATCAACACCGAAGATCTTAAAATTCCGGAAGCTTCCGAGCACCGGAGAAAGGCAAGAGGGGAGCCGGGGGGCCCCACCCCACGGGCGGCGCGGCCCAAGGGGGGCCCCCTACCGTGTGGGCACCCCGTGGCCCCTCCGACTCCGCCTCTTCGCCTATTTAGTCGTCCACGACCTAAAACCTCGACCCGGTTCGACGAAACCGGAGAAAACCATCCAGAGCCGCCGCCATCGCGAAACTCCAATTCGGGGGACAGAAGTCTCTGTTCCGGCACCTTGCCGGGATGGGGAATTGCCCCCGGAGTCATCTCCACCGCCGTCTCCACCGCCATCTTCACCGCCATCGCTGCCTCCATGATGAGGAGGGAGTAATTCACCCCCGGGGCTGAGGGCTCCGCTATAGCTATGTGGTTCATCTCTCTCTTTATGTGATCTAGTTGAATATCATCTATGTGCTACTCTAGTGATGTTATTAAAGTAGTCTATTCCTCCTACACGGTGTAATGGTGATAGTGTGTGCATCGTGCAGTACTTGGCATTGGTTATGATTGTAATCTCTTGTAGATTATGAAGTTAACTATTGCTATGATAAGTATTTATGTGATCTATGCCTCCTTCATAGTGTGATGGTGACAGTATGCATGCTATGTTAGTTCTTGGTGTGATTGTGTTGATCTATCTTGCACTCTAAGGTTATTTAAATATGAACATTGAATATTGTGGAGCTTGTTAACTCCGGCATTGAGGGTTCGTGTAATCCTACACGGTTAGTGGTGTTCATCATCCAACAAGAGGGTGTAGAGTAGTCCTATTATGTGATCCTTGTTGAGAGTGTCCACTAGTGAAAGCCGGATCCCTAGGCCTTGCTTCCAAGCATCGAATCTCCGTTTGTTTACTTGTTTTGTTGCATGTTTACTCGCTGCCATATTTTATTCAGATTGCTATTACCACTCATACTCATCCATATTACTTGCATCTCACTATCTCTTCGCCGAACTAGTGCACCTTTACATCCGACAAGTGTATTAGGTGTGTTGGGGACACAAGAGACTTCTTGCTTTGTGGTTGCGGGGTTGCTTGAGAGGGATATCTTTGACCTCTTCCTCCCCGAGATCGATAAACCTTGGGTGATCCACTTAAGGGAAACTTGCTGCTGTTCTACAAACCTCTGCTCTTGGAGGCCCAACACCGTCTACAAGAATAGAAGCTCCCGTAGACATCAAGCTATTTTCTGGCGCCGTTGCCGGGGAGGAAAGGTAAAAGGTACTCACACTCCGGATCTCGGCTACTAAGCTATTTTCGCCGTTGTAAGTACTCGAAGCTATTTCCTTTAGATCCTGCAATTGCATCTTTTTGTTTCTTGTTTACACTAGTAAGGCATAATGGAATACAACTATGAGCTTTTTAATTTATTTCCTAAGTTAAGACATGAATTGTGTGATGCGAAAATTAAAGAACCTATGGAGCCTCAATTGCATGCTAGTAGCAATGTTATTAGTATGAACGCAATCACTTGCTAATGCTATGGATAAGTCTAAGCTTGGGGAAGCTAGTTTTTGTGATCTTTTTAGTTTCCCATCCTTAGGGAGAAAATTTGCTCCGATAATGCTTTGTCTCCCATATGCGATAACTCTAATGATGCTTGTGATATTTTAAATCCACCTCATCGCAAGCACTTGCTTTCAAGATACCCATGAAAATTATTGAACGTGTTATTGATAACCGCTATGAAGGGGATGGAACTGTCCATCCCGGAGATCATTCTACTGTTTTTGCATGAATTATGCGGGTTATTCAAGTGTGCAGGTATCTCTGTGGATGAAGTGAGGAAGAAGCTATTCTCTTTTTCGCTGTTCGGTAAAGCGGCGCATTGGTATAAATTGTTGAAGAATAGTCATTCTCTTGGTTGGGAGGAAATTGTACCTCTCTTTTATTCTAAATTTTATCCTCCTCATGAAGTGCATATTGATAGGAATTACATTTATAACTTTTATCCTCGTGATGGAGA
This sequence comes from Lolium rigidum, assembly GCF_022539505.1. Taxonomy (NCBI): domain Eukaryota; kingdom Viridiplantae; phylum Streptophyta; class Magnoliopsida; order Poales; family Poaceae; genus Lolium; species Lolium rigidum. The sequence goes on from NC_061509.1 coordinate 218,631,516, forward strand.
GAGTATTTCTCAAGCGTGGGGGAGATTGAAGTCACTAATGCTCAAATGTCCCATTCATGAGCTCCCCCGTAATGTTATTGTTAACAATTTTTATGCGAGGCTTTCAGGACAACACAAGGACTATCTGGATGCCTGTTCAGAGGGATCTTTCACAAGCAAGGAGGTTGAAGCTTGGTGGGATCTTCTTGATCAGATTGAGGAGAATGCTGAAGGATGGGAGAACAACAAAGGTGAAGAGTCAGGTATAAATTATGATTATGAATGCATTGAAGCTTTTATGGATACTGATAAATTTCGAGATATGAGTGCTACTTATGGTCTTGACTCTCAAGTTGCTGCAAATCTTTATAAAGCCTTTGCTTCTCATTTTGAATTGCCTAAAAAGAATTTTGATAAGTATCATGAACCTTTTAAAGAGGCTTGCATGAAGGATGAAATTGTTGTTAATGATTGCAATAAGCATGCTCAAACTCCTAAGAATGCTATTTCCTATAAGCATGTTAATTTTTGTGGAATGCATAGACCTTGTGGAATTAATCAATTCAAAGATGAATATTGTATCCATCATATTAATGAAAAAACTAGAAAGTGGGTTAGGGCTCTAGATGATCTTGGTAAAAAAGTTTGTGCCCTCTATCCTTTTATTTGTGAAGTTTGCCATGAAGTGGGTCATTTTAATTTTCAATGCTCCACCAATGATAATTTGAACCCAATGAGTGCTGCAAATTTGTATTGTGATGATGAAATTACTCCTAATCAGCATGATGAACTCACTTTATTTTTGTGGTATGAAAAGGAGGAATCCTCCCAAGTTTCTTCTATTGTTTCTGAAAGTAAATCAGGTTATGCGGACAAGCCACCTTTCAAGCCTCTTCCTCCTAAAGAAGGGAACGAGGAGAAGGAGAAGAAGAAGAAGAAGAAGAAGAAGAAGAAGAAGAAGAAGAAGAAGAAGGAGAATAAAGAGAAAGAGGTAACGGCATATCCCCGCGTGAATGAGATAACGCTAGGTAACCGTAAGTATGTTGCTCCTAATGATTATTATGATAATGAATCTGAATACAATGATCTTCCTATGCCCTTTACATACATTAGTGATCATTATTTAAATGAGCATACTACTTTTGATATTGCAAATCTCTGGGAAACTAATTCTGAAAATAATGATGATAATAATTGCCATAGTATCAGTGCTATCCATGCTTCCTCCCATAATGATATAGAAAGCTCTAAGCTTGGGGAAGAGGTGTTTGAAAATCCTTTTGCTACTGATCATTATGTGTTTGATACATCTCCTTCTAATAACAATGATGGTATGGTCACGGATAAACCGATCTGTGAAAGATAACTATTCTATTTCTTATGATGACACTCGTGCCTCCGACATTTGATGATTATTATAAAGAATGCTATGATATAGGTTATAACTATCCTTATGAAACTTGTCATAGTCATGATTGGATTACCAAAAACAATTCCCTTAATATGCAACTTGTTTACCATGTTCAAATTCTTGATAATAATCTTGCTCCAATTACTATTAATGAGAAGAACTCTTCTTATGCCAAAATTAATGATACTTCTATACATATGAGCCATGATAAGAATGTTTTAAGTGATGGGTATATTGTGGATTTCATTAATGATGCTACTGAAAGTTATTATGAGAGAGGGAAACATGGTTATATGCATCTTAATAATATTAAATTTCCCCTCTTTATGTTGAGAATCTTGAAGTTACTCGTGTTTTATCCTCTTATGCTTGTCACTTTGTTCTTCATGAATTCATTTGTGTACAAGATTCCTTTGCATAGGAAGTGGGGTAGACTTAAATGTGTTTTGAATTTGCTTCTTGATGCTCTCTTTTTGCTTCAAATACTATTTCTTGCGAGTACATCATAAAAACTGTTGAGCCCATCTTAATGGCTATAAAGAAAGAACTTCTTGGGAGATAACCCATGTGTTTATTTTGCTACAGTACTTTTATTTTGTATTTGAGCCTTGGAAGTTGTTACTACTGTAGCAACCTCTCCTTATCTTATTTTATTGCATTGTTTTGCTAAGTAAAGTCTTTGATAGTAAGGTTCATACTAGATTTGGATTACTGCGCAGTAACAGATTTCTTTGCTGTCACGAATTTCGACCTGCCTCTCTGTAGGTAGCTCAGAAAAATATGCCAATTTACGTGCGCGATCCTCAGATATGTACGCAACTTTCATTCAATTTGGGCATTTTCATTTGAGCAAGTCTGGTGCCTCGATAAAATCCATCTTTACGGACTGTTCTGTTTTGACAGATTCTGCCTTTTATTTCGCATTGCCTCTTTTGCTATGGTGGATGAATTTCTTTGTTCCATTAATGTCCAGTAGCTTTATGCAATGTCCAGAAGTGTTAAGAATGATTATGTCACCTCTGAACATGTTAATTTTTATTGTGCACTAACCCTCTAATGAGTTGTTTCGAGTTTGGTGTGGAGGAAGTTTTCAAGGGTCAAGAGAGGAGGATGATATACTATGATCAAGGAGAGTGAAATCTCTAAGCTTGGGGATGCCCCGGTGGTTCACCCCTGCATATTTCAAGAAGACTCAAGCATCTAAGCTTGGGGATGCCCAAGGCATCCCCTTCTTCATCAACAAATTATCAGGTTCCTTCTCTTGAAACTATATTTTTATTCGGTCACATCTTATGTACTTTACTTGGAGCGTCTGTATGTTTTTGTTTTTGTTTGAATAAATGCTTGTGTGGGAGAGAGACACGCTCCGCTGGTTCATATGAACACATGTGTTCTTAGCTTTTAATGTTCATGGCGAAGGTTGAAACTGCTTCGTTAATTGTTATATGGTTGGAAACGGGAAATGCTACATGTGGTAATTGATAAAATGTCTTGAATAATTTGATACTTGGCAATTGTTGTGCTCATGTTTAAGCTCTTGCATCATATACTTTGCACCCATTAATGAAGAAATACATAGAGCTTGCTAAAATTTGGTTTGCATATTTGGTCTCTCTAAAGTCTAGATAATTTCTAGTATTGAGTTTTGAACAACAAGGAAGACGGTGTAGAGTCTTATAATGTTTACAATATGTCTTTTATGTGAGTTTTGCTGCACCGGTTCATCCTTGTGTTTGTTTCAAATAACCTTGCTAGCCTAAACCTTGTATCGAGAGGGAATACTTCTCATGCATCCAAAATCCTTGAGCCAACCACTATGCCATTTGTATCCACCATACCTACCTACTACATGGTATTTCTCCGCCATTCCAAAGTAAATTGCTTGAGTGCTACCTTTAAATAATTCAAAATTTATCACCTCTTATTTGTGTCAATGTTTTATAGCTCATGAGGAAGTATGTGGTGTTTTATCTTTCGATCTTGTCATTTACTTTTGACAGACTTTCACAATGGACTAGTGGCACATCCGCTTATCCAATAATTTTGCAAAAAGAGCTGGCAATGGGGTTTCCAGCCCCAATTAATTAACTTTCATTAATAATTCTCTTCACATGTTTTGCTCTGATTCATCAGTAAGCAACTTAATTTTGCAAATAGACACTCCTCCATGGTATGTGAATGTTGGAAGGCACCCGAGGATTCGGTTAGCCATGGCTTGTGTAAGCAAAAGGTTGGGAGGAGTGTCATCCATAAATAAAGAAAAACTAAACTAAAGTACATGTGTAAACAAAAGAGAAGAGGGATGATCTACCTTGTCTGGTAGAGATAACGTCCTTCATGGGAGCCGCTCTTGAAAGTCCGGTTGATGAGGTAGTTAGAGTGCCCACTACCATTCGTTGACAACAACAAACACCTCTCAAAATTTTACTTTTATGCTCTCTTTATGTTTTCAAAACCAAAGCTCTAGCACAAATATAGCAATCAATGCTTCCCTCTGCGAAGGGCCATTCTTTTTACTTTTATGTTGAGTCAGTTCACCTATTTCTCTCCACCTCAAGAAGCAAACACTTGTGTGAACTGTGCATTGATTCCTACATACTTGCATATTGCACTTGTTATATTACGCTATATTGACAATATCCATGAGATACACATGTTACAAGTTGAAAGCAACCGCTGAAACTTAATCTTCCTTTGTGTTGCTTCAGTACCTTTACTTTGATTTATTGCTTTATGAGTTAACTCTTATGCAAGACTTATTGATGCTTGTCTTGAAGTACTATTCATGAAAAGTCTTTGCTTTATGATTCGGTTGTTTACTCATGTCATTACCATTGTTTTGATCGCTGCATTCATTACATATGCTTACAATAGTATGATCAAGGTTATGATGGCATGTCACTCCAGAAATTATCTTTGTTATCGTTTACTCGCTTCGGGAAGAGCAGGAACTAAGCTTGGGGATGCTGATACGTCTTCGACGTATCGATAATTTCTTATGTTCCATGCCACATTATTGATGATATCTACATGTTTTATGCATACTTTATGTCATTATTATGCGTTTTCCGGAACTAACCTATTGACGAGATGCCGAAAGGCCGATTGCTGTTTTCTGCTGTTTTTGGTTTCAGAAATCCTAGTAAAGAAATATTTTCGGAATCGGACGAAATCAACACCGAAGATCTTAAAATTCCCGGAAGCTTCCAGAGCACCGGAGAAAGGCAAGAGGGGAGCCAGGGGGCCCCACCCCACAGGGCGGCGCGGCCCAAGGGGGGGCGCGCCCCCCTACTGTGTGGGCACCCCGTGGCCCCTCCGACTCCGCCTCTTCGCCTATTTAGTCGTCCTTGACCTAAAACCTCGACCCAGTTCGACGAAACCAGAGAAAACCATCCAGAGCCGCCGCCATCGCGAAACTCCAATTCGGGGGACAGAAGTCTCTGTTCCGGCACCTTGCCGGGACGGGGAATTGCCCCCGGAGTCATCTCCACCGCCGTCTCCACCGCCATCTTCACCGCCATCGCTGCCTCCATGATGAGGAGGGAGTAATTCACCCCCGGGCTGAGGGCTCCGCCGTAGCTATGTGGTTCATCTCTCTCTTTATGTGATCTAGTTGAATATCATCTATGTGCTACTCTAGTGATGTTATTAAAGTAGTCTATTCCTCCTACACGGTGTAATGGTGATAGTGTGTGCATCGTGCGATACTTGGCGTGGGTTATGATTGTAATCTCTTGTAGATTATGAAGTTAACTATTGCTATGATAAGTATTGATGTGATCTATGCCTCCTTCATAGTGTGATGGTGACAGTGTGCATGCTATGTTAGTTCTTGGTGTGATTGTGTTGATCTATCTTGCACTCTAAGGTTATTTAAATATGAACATTGAATATTGTGGAGCTTGTTAACTCCGGCATTGAGGGTTCGTGTAATCCTACACGGTTAGTGGTGTTCATCATCCAACAAGAGGGTGTAGAGTAGTCCTATTATGTGATCATTGTTGAGAGTGTCCACTAGTGAAAGCGGGATCCCTAGGCCTTGCTTCCAAGCATCGAATCTCCGTTTGTTTACTGTTTTGTTGCATGTTTACTCGCTGCCATATTTTATTCAGATTGCTATTACCACTCATACTCATCCATATTACTTGCATCTCACTATCTCTTCGCCGAACTAGTGCACCTTTACATCCGACAAGTGTATTAGGTGTGTTGGGGACACAAGAGACTTCTTGCTTTGTGGTTGCAGGGTTGCTTGAGAGGGATATCTTTGACCTCTTCCTCCCTGAGATCGATAAACCTTGGGTGATCCACTTAAGGGAAACTTGCTGCTGTTCTACAAACCTCTGCTCTTGGAGGCCCAACACTGTCTACAAGAATAGAAGCTCCCGTAGACATCAAACATCAGAAATTATAGGTACGTTGGAGACGTATCACATAACATATGTTTCAACCAAGTGTCACAAAGGGGTACCTCTATGCCGCCTGTACAAAGGTCTAAGGAGAAAGCTCGCATTGGATTTCTCGCTTTTGATTATTCTCAACTTAGACATCCATACCGGGACAACATAGACAACAGATAATGGACTCCTCTTTAATGCATAAGCATTCAACAACAGATAAAATTCTCATAAGAGATTGAGGATTGATTGTCCAAACTGAAACTTCCACCATGGTTCATGGCTTTAGTTAGCGGCCCAATGTTCTTCTCTAACAATATGCATACTCAAACCATTTGATCATGAAAATCGCGCTTACTTCAGACAAGACGAACATGCATAGCAACTCACATGATATTCAACAAAGGTGTAATAGTTGATGGCGTCCCCAGAAGCATGGTTACCGCTCAACAAGCAACTTATTAAGAAATAAGATACATAAGTACATATTCTTCACCACAATAGTTTTTAAGGCTATTTTCCCATGAGCTATATATTGCAAAGACAAACAATAGAATTTTAAAGGTAGCACTCAAGTAATGTACTTTGGAATGGCAGAGAAATACCATGTAGTGGGTAGGTATGGTGGACACAAATGGCATAGTATTTGGCTCAAGGATTTGGATGCACGAGAAGAATTCCTCTCAATACAAGGCTAGGCTAGCAAGGTTGTTTGAAGCAAACTCAAGTATAAAACGGTGCAGCAAAGCTTACATATGAACATATTGTAAGCATTATAAGACTTTACATCGTCTCCTTGTTGTTCAAACACCTTAACCGGAAAATATCTAGACTCTAGAGAAACTAATCATGCAAACCAAATTTTAACAAGCTCTATGTAGTTCTTCATTAATAGGTGCAAAGTACATGATGGAAGAGCTTAAACATGACCTATATGAGCACAAAAATTGCCAAGTATCAAATTATTCAAGACATTATACCAATTACCACATGCAGCATTTTCTGTTTCCAACCATATAACAATGAACGAAGCAGTTTCAACCTTCGCCATGAACATTAAGAATAAAGCTAAGAACATATGTGTTCATACGAAACAGCGGAGCGTGTCTCTCTCCCAAACAAAGAATGCTAGGATCCTATTTTATTCAAACAAAAACAAAAACAAACAGACGCTCCAAGTAAAGCACATAAGATGTGATGGAATAAAAATATAGTTTCACTAGAGGTGACATGATAAGTTGTCGATGAAGAAGGGATGCCTTGGGCATCCCCAAGCTTAGATGCTTGAGTCTTCTTAAAATATGCAGGGATGAACCACGGGGCATCCCCAAGCTTAGACTTTTCACTCTTCTTGATCATATTGTATCATCCTCCTCTCTTGACCCTTGGAAACTTCCTCCACACCAAACTCAAAACAAACTCATTAGAGGGTTAGTGCATAATTGAAAATTCATATATTCAGAGGTGACATAATCATTCTTAACACTTCGGACATTGCACAAAGCTACTGAAAGTTAATGGAACAAAGAAATCCATCAAACATAGCAAAACGGCAATGCGAAATAAAAGGCAGAATCTGTCAAAACAGAACAGTCCGTAAAGACGAATTTTTTAGGGGCACTTAACTTGCTCAGATGAAAATGCTCAAACTGAATGAAAGTTGCGTACATATCTAAGGATCACGCACGTAAATTGGCAGATGTTTCTAAATTTTCTAGTGCAGGGGCGGCTCAATTTCGTGACAGCAAGAAATCTATTTCTGCGCAGTAATCCAAATCTAGTATTGACTTTACTATCAAAGACTTTACTTGGCACAACAATGCAATAAAATAAAGATAAGGAGAGGTTGCTATAGTAGTAACAACTTCCAAGACTCAAATATAAAACAAAAGTGCAGAAGTAAAATAATGGGTTGTCTCCCATAAGCGCTTTTCTTTAACGCCTTTCAGCTAGGCGCAGAAAGTGTGAATCAAGTATTATCAAGAGATGAAGCATCAACATCAATAGGTGTCTTAGATGCTCTCTTATCCGTAGTGGTGCTAAGGGCTTTGTCAATTTTAGGCCTATAATAGTTTTTTGGCTTAGGCACTTTAGAGACATACATGAACTTTTGCTCCTTACCCACATAAGCTTTCTCCTTAAACTTAAGAGAAGAAAAAGTTGAACCCAAGGTTCCCATAGCTTCTTCAAGTTCACTAATCCTATGGATTCGATTATCATGAGTAGCACAAGTTTCTAAAACAGCAATTCCACTAAGAGTTTTATCAAGTTTATCAGTGTTATTAAATAATATTCCCAATTTAGTCTCAACACTTGGAAGATTTTTCTCTATGGCCTCCAACTTTTTCATGACATCTTCAAGAGAGATTTCAATTTTAGCTTCATTAACAGGTGGTATTCCAACTAGACTCTCAACGATGCAACTAGCTTCTAAAGCAGGAGTGCCGAGGAAATTACCTCCTGCAAGAGTATCAAGAACATATCTATTCCAACTAGAGATACCAACATAAAAGTTCCTAAGTAGTATAATAGTGGAGTGTTTCTTAACACACCTATGATGAGCATCACTGATTCTATACCAAGCATCTTTAAAACTTTCTCCCCCTTGTTGCTTAAATGAACGAACTTCAACTTCAGGATTACTCATTTTTAGCAGTAGTGAATAAAACAAACTAAATAAAGTAAATGCAAGTAACTATTTTTTTTTGTGTTTTTTAATATAGAGAACAAGACAGTAAATAAAGTAAAACTAGCAACTAATTTTTTTATATTTTTGATATAAGAGCAAACAAAGCAGTAAATAAAATAAAGTAAAGCAAGACAAAAACAAAGTAAAGAGATTGGATGTGGGAGACTCCCCTTGCAGCGTGTCTTGATCTCCCCGGCAACGGCGCCAGAAAAAGAGCTGTTGACGTGGGAGTTGAAAATCTTTGTGGTGTAACTTTTCTTCGTTCCCCGGCAACGGCGCCAGAAAAAGAGCTTGATAGCGTGCAAGACACACGTCCGTTGGGAACCCCAAGAGGAAGGTGTGATGCGTACAGCAGCAAGTTTTCCCTCAGTAAGAAACCAAGGTTATCGAACCAGTAGGAGTCAAGGAACACGGGAAGGTTGTTGGTGACGGAGTGTAGTGCGGCGCAACACCAGGGATTCCGGCGCCAACATGGAACCTGCACAACACAATCAAAGTACTTTGCCCCAACGTAATAGTGAGGTTGTCAATCTCACCGGCTTGCTGTAAACAAAGGATTAAACGTATTGTGTGGAAGATGATGATTGTTTGCGAAGAACAGTAAAGAACAAGTATTGCAGTAGATTGTATTTCAGATGTAAAAGAATGGACCGCGGTCCACAGTTCACTAGTGGTGTCTCTCCCATAAGATAAATAGCATGTTGGGCGAACAAATTACAGTTGGGCAATTGATAAATAAAGAAGGCATAACAATGCACATACATATATCACGATGAGTACTATGAGATTTAATCAGGGCATTACGACAAGGTACATAGACCGCTATCCAGCATGCATCTATGCCTAAAAAGTCCACCTTCAGGTTATCGTCCGAACCCCTTCCAGTATTAAGTTGCAAACAACAGACAATTGCATTAAGTATGGTGCGTAATGTAATCAACACAAATATCCTTAGACAAAGCATCGATGTTTTATCCCTAGTGGCAACAGCATATCCACAACCTTAGAACTTTCTGTCACTCGTCCCGCATTCAATGGAGGCATGAACCCACTATCGAGCATAAATACTCCCTCTTGGAGTCACAAGTATCAACTTGGCCAGAGCCTCTACTAGCAACGGAGAGCATGCAAGAACATAAACAACACATATATGATAGATTGATAATCAACTTCACATAGTATTCCATATTCATCGGATCCCAACAAACACAACATGTAGCATTACAAATAGATGATCTTGATCATGATAGGCAGCTCACAAGATCTAACATGATAGCACAATGAGGAGAAGACAACCATCTAGCTACTGCTATGGACCCATAGTCCAGGGGTGAACTACTCACACATCGATCCGAAGGCGATCATGGCGATGAAGAGACCTCCGGGGATGATTCCCCTCTCCGGCAGGGTGCCGGAGGCGATCTCCTGAATCCCCCGAGATGGGATTGGCGGCGGCGGCGTCTCTGGAAGGTTTTCCGTATCGTGGCTCTTGGTACTGGGGGTTTCGCGACGAAGGCTTTAAGTAGGCGGAAGGGCGGAGTCGGAGGGCTGACAGGGGGGCCACACCATAGGGCGGCGCGGGCCCCCCTCTGGCCGCGCCGGCCTATGGGGTCGGCGCCCCGTGGCCCCACTTCGTTTCTCCCTCGGTCTTCTGGAAGCTTCGTGGAAAAATAAGACCCTGGGCGTTGATTTCGTCCAATTCCGAGAATATTTCCTTTGTAGGATTTCTGAAACCAAAAACAGCAGAAAACAACAACTCGCTCTTCGGCATCTCGCCAATAGGTTAGTGCCGGAAAATGCATAATAATGACATATAATGTGTATAAAACATGTGAGTATTATCATAAAAGTAGCATGGAACATAAGAAATTATTGATACGTTTGAGACGTATCACCTCCGACCCCCTGCCCTTGCCGCTCCAGTGAGCTGCTCTCATCGCCGATGACGACGCACGCCAGCCGTTAGATCTTGTTCTAATCGTGCGCACCATGTCAACCCATACCGATTCGGTAGCTAAGTGTCGCTGACAGGTGGAGCCCACCTTGTCAAGCAGCCCACACGTGCGAGACGCGCTGCTGGGATGGTTTTCTCTGTTTCTCTATCTTTGGCTTGTTAAGTCGTTCCCGCCAAGCCCATAAATTCAAACTTTGATTTTTAGTTTTAATTCAATTTCAATACTGGTTCCGATTTCAAATTTAAATTTAGGAAGATCCACTGGGCCAAATTTTATGAATTTGGTATTGTTGGAAAGCTTGTGAAAAGCTCTAACCAACCCCACTGGCCTTAACCCTAGAACTTTTGTAGAATTAATGTAGCAAAAATAACAAGGCAGAACCTTTTGCAATTTCAAACAATTATTGAAAATCAACCCTAAGTGATTTTGAGTTGTTTCCAACTCACATAAATCACATTTCATATACTCTACATGAATGTGTAAAAACATCACATAGTTGTTTGTATGATCATGGGCTAGAGCAAAATAATGGCTATGTGGCTATTTCTAGTCCATTTAAAATTATCCAAAATTATTACTTAAATAGTATGAGAGGTTCCCTCTCATTTAAATCATGGTCCTAAGCAATTCAATATGAAGTGTTGACTTTGGTCTATAGCACCTCATAGTGGATTACTTAGAGATATTAAATTGTTGCAAGGGTAGTGTTAAATTGCATGAGGTTTAGTACCTCATTTTAATCCTTTTTTCTCAAATGATAAGGGTGAAGTGTTGACCTTGGTCAACATAATCTCGCACTTATTATTTAAGGAAATTAAATCTTAATAGATTCAATGAGAGGAAATTATTTCTCTTACAAGTTTTCTTAAGCACAAAGCCAACCCCTTGTGATTAAGGTTGTGGTGATATGATGGTTGGTGTGAACCATTTGTGTGTTTAGTCTAGCCCTTAAGATTTGTTTGGTGATTGTATACTTCGTATCCGTTTATAGACGCTAGTACCGAGGAATACCAGGAGGAGGAGGTCTACTACCAGGAAGAAGAAGAAAGCTTTGATCACTGTACCAATCAAGGCAAGCTATACTCTTGCAAGTTACCCAAGTGCAAGCTCAACTTGAGCAAGGCACTAATACCATACTCCTTTGTGTTTTACTCTACAAGTCCCAGTTTTATCTCTCAAAGCTTTTACTTTGATTTCCCAAGTCTTACTTTTATAGTTAACTTGAGTCTAGATAAGGTAGTGCAAGAATATCAAAGTTAGCCTAGAAAGCTACAAGCTAGTTAGCACCCCTCATGCCTAGTTGCTAGTGCTAAACTAAAAGTGACTACTCTAGTTGGGAGCATGTGAATATTTTGAATTTGAAAACCTTGGAATGATGAGTCATTCTATTGAAAGTTTTTGAAGGTGAAAGTGACTTGAATGAAATTGTGATTTTGATGAAAACTGATGATTGGGTTCGGATGCGATACCATTCCAATTCTTGAGTACCCCCACAATACCTATTATGGGTAAGGCTTTAGCTGGAAATTTATGTGTCTTAGTGTGGGTTCCCTCTGAACAAGCGTCATAGAGGTTATGCCAAGGCTGCCTCCGTTGAAAGTGAAATGACATGAAAAGAGTTGAATGCCCTACCCAAGCCCTGTGCAGTTCCCAGGATAGCAGTTGGTTATTACTGGGAGGCCAAGCTCATGGGGAGAGGTGCCTATACTAGGATGTGTAAGTGAAAGGTTAATGGTTGATGATCCGCATATGAAGTTATGATTATTCAGGGTTATCCCTGACGGATGTAATCAAATGTTGTGGCACAAGTGTGCAACCTCTGCAGAGTGTAAACCTATTAGAATAGCCGCGTCCTCGGTCATGGAAAGTTGGAAAGACCATATTGTTCCGTCATCAGAACTTTTCCAAAAGGTGACTTGTGAATTGAATTTGAAAGGTGACTTTGATTTTGAATCACAACAGAGTTGTGGGAATGACACTAATGTTCCACTTGAGTTAAGTTAGGCAAATGAAGAGTCTTTGTTTACTAAATGCTTATGAAATAAAACTGGCTTTATGCAAATAAACTTAGAGCTTAGGACCCTCTCACTAAAACTGTTAGTACTTACACTAGTATTAGTTTGCGAGTATTTGAAAGTACTCACGGCTGTGTCCCTGGCTATTCAAATGGCCAGACTATGAAGAGGAGCAACAGTATCAGGATGCCGGACAGCAGGACATCTACCATAACTAGGATCGTCTACTAACGTCAAGTGTTGCCTGTGGATTAGATGGACTACTACAACTTCGCTTCCGCTATGTGTTGTGTGTGTGTTGATCTCTAGATCAACTATTATTGTAAGTGTGGATCTTGTGATCTATTGTTGTAAGACGACTATGGTTTGTAATGAATGACGACCCTATGATATTCAACTGTTATGTCTTGCAAAAACAATCTTCTTGGGATTGCGATGTATGGCATAATAGGCATCTGGACTTAAAAATTCGGGTGTTGACAACACCCAACATAAGTCTCCAATCATTTTCGATGTTCATATGGCTTGTAAGCCAATGGTATATCTCTTCGGCATGGGTGTCAAATTCTCCTTCTGGCACGCCGCTCGATCTGCATGGGCTAGACAGTTTTGGTACGTGGTGAATCTACGAGGTATGCCATCGTCCTCCATTTCACGAGCCATCGAACAAGGTCAAGGTATTGTGTCATTGTTGTCCATGTCGGTCACGTTGCGGGCAACACCTAAGCTAGCCCTTGAAGAACTCCATTTGTACAATACCCCATTTTTTGTCGGCACCATCGCACATGTTTACCATGGTAGATCCATAGTGCTTGAGGCGGGAATTTCTAGGCGGTGGAAGGTATTAACAATGCTATAGAGGTGAAAGCGCGGTCTCTGTGGTTCATTTTGAGTTTGAGATGTTCTTGATGGACGGGGGAAGCACTACTAGGAAAAATCTTTTCTATGGCGCACCTTTTTGGACTTCTATGGCGCATAGTGCGCCACAGTTGTCACGCGCTAGATATTTGAAATTGTGGCGCATATGTACATGCGCCACAAATTTTTTGAAACTTCTGTGGTGCACCATGTAGGAATGCGACAAACAAAACTTATGTGGTGCACCTAGCAGTGGTCCGCCACAGTTTTTTTCAATTTAAAAAAATGGCAGCCAGATCTAGATCTAGATCTAGGGCCGGCCGCGGGAATTTTGCCGGTTTTTTTTAGGAATTTCGCCGGAAGGTGAGTAGTTGGGTGGGTGGGGTGGGGTGGGTGGGTGGAAGAGGAGGAGGCCGGCCGGAGGAGGTGGTGGTGGTGGAGGAGTAGGAGGTGGTGGTGGAGGAGGTGGTGGTGGTGGTGGAGGTGGAGGTGGTGGTGGTGGAGGAGGAGGAGGAGGTGGTGGTGGTGGAGGAGGAGGAGGAGGAGGTGGTGGTCGTGGTGGTGGTGAGTGGTCGCCGAAGGAGGAGGTGGTGGTGGTGGTCGCCAGAGGAGGAGGAGAAGAAGGTGGTGGTGGTGGTCGCCGGAGGAGGAGGAGGTGGTGGTCACCGGAGGAGGAAGCCGTAGGAGGAGGAGGGACAAGAAGGGAGGAGAAGTGGAGGATAAGTGAGAGGAAGTGGAGGAGGACGAGAAGTGAGGAGAAGAGGAGGAGGAGAATGGCGCCTCCGAAATTCAAAATTCGGGCTAACAATTCTGTGGCGCATTTCCATATGGTGCGCCACAGAATTTTGTTTCGATTTTTTTTATTTTTGCAGGAAAAAATCTTGAATTTCCCTTTTCTTTTTGCTCTTTTCGAATTTGGAAATTCTAAAAATTCGCTAACCGGGTAAACCCCTGTCATTTAGATATATTATACGTTTTTTTCGAGTTCAAATGCAACCAGAAGTCCAATTTGATGATTTTGCAACGGAATTTTGCAAAAAAATCGAAATTCATGTTTGTTAATTCTCAGTGGTAGTAGATGACATAATACATGTGCATCTCCAAGGATTTTATTTTTTGAATTTTCTATCTATTTCTTTTGTTTTTTACAGTGCTAAAGAAGGCGATCCACGGGGAGGAGGGGTGGAATTGCATGGAGAGCAAAAAAACATGCACTTTCTGTGGCGCATATACCAATATGCGCCACACAAGTTCAAATTTATATGGCGCATACTTTTAAGTGTGCCCCCCACAAGGAATTTTGTGGCGCATATGCCAATATGTGCCCTAGAAGTTCAAATTTCTGTGGCGCATGTGGGAAAATGCGCCACAGAATTCTCTCCGCCCATCTGCGGTACTGCCCCCCCGTGGGCCCCATAGAGATTTTGTGGCGCATCCGTCCACATGCGCCATAGAAAGCCACAATTCTGTTGCACACCAGTATTAAATGTGCCACAGAAATTTAAAATTTTTGTGGAGCATATTTTTATATCCGCCACAGAAATATTTTTGTGGTGCACGCACCTAAAAGTGCGTCACATAATATATTTCTACCTATAATGGTTTTCCTAGTAGTGAGGGTGCTTTAGAATACGCCTAGGAAAACCTCGGGCTAGGCTGACTCGGGTTTGAGGTAAAATCTCCACCCAATGCATCACTTATCGTTCCGATTTGACATTCTTTTCTTGTTGTTTTTTAGGTTTCATGGCGGTGTAAGCGAAGACGAGCACAACCTGCGCTAAGGTAAGATCTCCACTTTCTCTCTCCCCCTCACCCCTAGAGGTATGGGCTGAAGAGCTCGCCACGAGTTGTTGATCTGAATTGATCTTTGTAGTTCCCGAGGTGACTTATAGATTAGCCACCGCTCGTAGTTGGAAATATTTCGACCGGGGGTGGTGGGCAGGGAGGAGTCTCTCGACCGTGGCTGATGGGGGTTGGTGGGCATCAGCGGAGGGCCTTGGGTGGCACGGCTAGTCTTGGTCGGGGCCTGAGCGTCTCCACCGGAGCGGCGGCGAGGAGAGGATGGTGCGGCCCCAGGCACCGCCCGCACGGTGGTGCCCTAGGCCGCGTCGGTCCGATCTAGGTCTTAGGCCAAGATCTCGATCGGGTGGACCTAGGCAGGTGTGGTCCTGGTGTTGGTCCTTGCCACGCCGACGGGCTGCGCTAGTCTTGCGAATAATGGTGGTGATGGGTTCGTTGCATAGAAAATAAAAAAATTCTACCGTGAAGAAGAACAAAACCAAGATCCAATCTAGGAAAAGCCAAGAACTAATCTATGAAGATCAGAGCAACGAGAGAGATGAGAGACTAACCCTCGAAGATCCAAAGCCTTACGATATCAGATCTCGCTGGTTGATGTAGTCGATCGTTCCGGTGCTACAATCCGGCAGCACTTCCGTACTCGGTCGCACGTACGGTGTTGATGAATTCCTTCCTCTCCCTGTTCCAGCGGGTAGAGGAGGTGTGGTAGATATCCTCGGAATCCCAGCAGCACGACGGCGTGGTGGTGGAGGAGAAATTCCTGCAGGGCTTCGCCAAGCCTGCGCAGGAAGAAGTAGGAGGGGGAGAGGGGCGGCTAGGGTTTGGGGAATCATGTGTTGCGCCCCATCCCTCCCCTCCCTCTTATATAGGCGTGGGGGGGCTGCCTTGGCCCCTCCTCCAAGCCCTAGGGTCGGCCAAAACAAGGGGGGCAACTCCCCCCCCCCCAAGTTAAGTCTCTATTTTCAAGGGATTTGATCTTATCCAGTTGATCCAGCCACATGGGCCTTGAGGGGTTGGTGTTCCTAGCCCATGTGGGCCTATGCGACCCCTCCGGTCCATGTTGGTCGTCCGGGATAGGTGGGCCCCACTATGGTACCCTCCGGAACCTTCTAGAACCTCAGGTACAATACCGAAAAATCCTGAACTTTTCCGGTAACCCTGAAAATGACTTCCCATATATGAATCTTATTCTCCGGACTATTCCGGACCTCCTCGTGATGTCTTCGATCCCATCCGAGACTCCAAACAACATTCAGTATCCATCTTATATTACATATCTACTATACAATATCGAACCTTAAGCGCGTCACCCTACGGTTCGTGAACTATGCGGACATGATCGAGACTCCTCTCCGATCAATAACCAATAGAGGGACCTAGAGATCCATAATGGCTCCCCCACATTCAGCGATAACTTAGTGATCGATTGAACCATTAACATACGATACCAATTCCCTTTGTCGCGCGATACTTTACTTGTCCGAGGTTGGATCATCGGTATCTCCATACCTAGTTCAACCTCGTTACCGACAAGTACTCTTTACTCGTACCGTGGTATGTCATTTCTTGTGACCTTGTCACATGCTTGCAAGCTAATTAGATGACATTCCACGGAGAGGGCCCAGAGTATATCTATCTGTCATCGCGATGGAAAAATCCCACTCTTGATCCATATGCCCCAACTCATACTTTCCGAATACTCAATCCCATATTTATAACCACCCATTTACGCAGTGGTGTTTGATGTAATCATAGTACCCATCCGGTGTAAGTGATTTACATGATCTCATGGTCGAAGGACTAGGTAACTATGTATCGAAAGCTTATAGCAAGATGAACTTAACGACTTGATCTTATGCTACGCTTATTATGGGTGTGTGTCCATTATATCATTCACCCAATAACATAACCTTGTTATTAACAACATCCAATTTTCATGATCAGGAAACCATGATCATCTACTAATCAACAAGCTAGTTTAACAAGAGGCTTACTAGGGACTCTGGTTGTTTACACAACACATGTATTAATGCTTCCGGTTAATACAATTATAGCATGGGGTGTAAACATTTATCATGAACACTAAAATATAACAATAACTACTTTATTATTGCCTCTCGGGCATATCTCCAACAGTCTCCCACTTGCACTAGAGTCAATAATCTAGTTTACATTTGTAAAGATATAACACCTTGGCCTTCTGGTGCTTATCATGTTTTGCTCACGGAAGAGGTTTCAGTCAACGAATCTGACACGCTCATAAACGTATGTATTTTGCAATTCATTTGCTTCTACACGCATCACTCATTTTCCAAACGAGTCGGCATTAATCGTATATACTTAGTCTTCTGGTGGAACTTTAATTCCGCGGTCTGAAATATGTCACTAACATTGTCACACACAATATAGCTTCAAAGTTCTGACACTACCGGAACTACACCAAGTTCTCAAAGAACTCGTTGACTCAAGCACCCTCGATCATTGTCAAAACAATGACATAGTCTGCCCTCGTTTGTAGAATCCGTCACAATATTTAGAACTCATGTAAATCAAGCATTGTGCTAGCTTTTAATGAACACTTAGCCTAATTAAGATTTGAAATTCATTTTTATATGTGACCAAACTAATATCGGTGCAACACCTTACAACGATTTGTTTTTCATTACCCCATATAAAATTATATATATCCTTGGTTATTCTAAAACACTAAGGGATATTATTACTGTTGTCCAATGTTCATCACATGAATCATTCTAGTATTTGCTCGTAACACTTTAGAGCATAGGACATCTGATTGTGTACATATTATTCGTGATCTAAAATCACTTCATGTGTTTTTACGCATTGAGTGTCAAATACACTCAAATCTTTTTAAAACCTCCACATGGAAAGAACACCTTCTTGACGTTTTCATATTGAATTATTTCAATATTTACTCTATGTACTTAGACTTAAACTTATTATGTGCTTTAATGCATCTTCATAGATCTTCACGCTAAATATGTTTTTAGTCCCTATCCTTTCATTGAAGTTAATTCTCAATAAAACCTCTTAATCACATCAAGTACATAATTACATCATTTGTAATCAATGATATGACATCCACATATAATATTATAACTATGTCTCAGCGCTCCCACTTAATTTCTTGCAAATGCAAGTATCTTCATCGTTTCTGATGAAATCAAAACTCTTTGATTATTTCATCCGGTGAAGATTCGAACTCCGTGATACTCACTTCATCCAATTGAAGTTTGTATCCCCATCTAGTATTCCACGGACCAGCAAAATTCTTGGTTGTATCTACTATACATCCTTAATACACACTTCTGGTAAGGTATTTCTGCCATCCTTCTAACATATCTCATAAAAGAAATATGTAGTGATTACTAGAATAATCCACATAGACTATAAGCATCGCTACGGAAGATCTAATCTTATTGTAGTCAACTCTTTAAACTTTGTCGTAAAGAACTTTTCGACAAGTCGAGCTTCTTCAGGGATATTGCATCCAAGTCCATCAATTTTATAGATCCATTTACTTTCAAAAAGTATTCACCTATCTTGGATTTCATGGCACTTAGCCATTTTTAACGGAGTCAGGGCCCATCGTAGCTTCTTTGTATGAAGTTGGTTTATTATTATTCAAAATCTATCCTTTCTCCACAAATCATTTATTTGATCACAAAGTAAACCATACCTAAAAGGTTCAATGGGTACTTCGATCTCCATGACTATAACACTTTATAGACATGAGAGCCATGATCTTCGTGGCCGTTTCCGGAACTATTTCCGATGCTGTGCTACTCTAATCATCATGCTCAGGTTCATAAACCTCATCAAGTTCCATTGTCCTCCCACTCAAATACTTCGCTAGAAACAAGTTCTTGGAAATAAGTAAGAAATATTGACAAACACTTTTGTCTTTGACTCCATAGTGGAAAGAATTCCCAATTAATTCTCTGGGATAACCAACAAAGACATTCATCTGATTTTGGTTGTAAACTCATTTACTGCTACGCATACGAAAATTTAAGAAAAGGACTATTAGGGTTTATACCCATGCCATAACTCGTATGATGTCATTTCAACGGATTATGATGATGCTCTATTTAGTGTAAAAGCAGTAGTCTCTAAAGCATAATCCACAAAAATATAATGGCGTCATTTTATTTTATCTCATCATTAACCCAACAAGGTTTGGATACGTCTCTTGGATACTCCAAGAAACATGAGTTGTAGAACAATTTCATAACTCTCTTAGATGTTCGCTAAAACTCGTAATTCAAATATTTCCACCATGTCCAATCATAGATATTTGACTTTTCTATTACGATGATTTCCACTTCATGCTGAAATTTATTTGAATCTATTCAAATGTTTCAAACTTCCTTCTTATTGAATAAATATATCCTTATATATACACTCAATTCATTGTTGGAAGTTTTCATGAAGTAGAGGAATCTTCCGCACACAACTATGCCTAGGAACCATATACATCATCATGTATGTTTCCACTAAGCTAGTTACATGTTTAACTCTTGGCCTATGAAAGGTATTTCAGTCATTCTCTTTAGAAGAGATTTGCAAGGGCCGAACGATTCAAAAATGAAATTACTCCAAAAATCCATTTGCATGGAGTTCCTTCATGCATTCCTTTCTAACATGACATGAATGGCGGTTCCACTAATAAGTGGAATTCACATCATTTGCCTTATGTCATTTTAGCGTCAGTGTTATGCAGGTGTGTTTCACCATAAAGATTTATAGTAACTTATCCATCGTACATGGAATACTGTCATAATTTGAACAACTCATTGTTTTCATTGGATCAGAACAAAACAACAATTATAAAGTTCTTCATTATAAATCTGAAAGGCTAGGTAGAATGCCAACGACGAACACAATAACACTTTATTTTTTTCCAGACGTGCATTCCTACCATATTCCTTGTCAGTCACTTAGGCCATTGTATTCTTGTATTGTTTTGTTTTTTATGACACCTCATACCAACCAATATGGTACAAATACCCAAGAATTTTATTATGTGACCAAACAAAGAATACATTTATAACATGTATATCATCTATATACACCTGAGCTAGACTTTCTAGTCTTTTCTTTCTTTCTACCAAAATCTTTTGTAGTTTCTCTTTTAGCTTTCCTCATTTTCAGGAAACACTTCACCATCAATAACTTCTAGGTCCGTTGGTAAAATACCAATAACCTTGAGGTTCTTACTTTGAAGTTGATCATCAAATGACAAGTATTTCAGATTTCGCTATTAGTAACTTTTTAATGTGATGAACAATTTCACTCATAATTTTTATCCATCAAATCATGACGTCTTTCCGAGACCATGTATGTACATGCTAGGCTCGTCAAGTTTAACCTCAGTATTTGCATGTGCAAATCTGGTTTGCACCCGTTTTATGCACACGTAGAATCTATAACACTCGATCATCATGTGATGCTTCGAAACGACAAGTCTTAGCAACAGTGCATATTAAGGATGATCACTTCATGGATATGCGAATATCATTAGTGCCCAACTAGTTGGAGGATCGGGACGCCTAGCGTCTTCAACCTTCGTACATTCCTATAAAACTTATGAGTTTATGTAGTCTCACTAAATGATATTCTATCATCTTGCACTAAGGTCTTAGATATCACATATATCTCACACCTTGCTTATTTCTGAAAACTAAATTTTCAGCTCCTTACTTTTCAAACGGATTTGAACTTCAAGTTTTACGGAGACAAGATGATTTTAGGTACTAATTGAAACCATTGCTCTTTTGAATCAGTAATGTGAGTTTTACCAAAAGTTTTCAATATGACTTAATCATTTCTTGATTCTTTAACAATACGGTACTTGTCCGTAAAGTTACTTGTCAGATTTAACAGTATTTCTGTCTCAATTACTAGACTAGCGCATGGTAGATAACGGATGTCAATTCTTCAAATTTAATTCAAAACACCATTCAGACTATGTTCATGATAATTAGTTCATGTTTTAATCTAATTACTAATGAACTCCCACTTAATACAACATCCCTCATAGTTATTTAGTGGCACACGATCCATCTCCACTACACCAAGTCCGATCATCACGTGAGATGATGTAGCTTCAATGGTGAACATCCACATGTTGATCATATCATCCATATGACTCGTGTTCAACCTTTCAGTTTCCTGTGTTCCGAGACCATGTCTGTACATGATAGGCTCGTCAAGCAAACCCAAGTATTTCCGCGTGTGCAACATGGCTTACACCCGTTGTATGTGAACGTAGAATCTATCACATCCGATCATCACGAGATGCTTCAAAACGACGAACTTCAGCAACGGTGCATACGAGGGGAGAACACTTTATTATCTTGATATTAATGTGAGGGATCATCTTATAATGCTACTGTCGCGATCTAAGCAAGATAAGATTCATAAAGGATTAACGTCACATGCAATTCATAATATGTGATATGATATGGCCTTTCTTGTTGTGCTTTTGATCTCCATCTCCAAAGCACACAAGCATGATCTCCATCACCACCAGCATTGCACCAAGGTCCATGGCGCCGCTTCATGGTTGTCCACCATCCATAGCAACTATTACAACTACTAACTCATAGTAATGGAATAAAGCTGTTACATGGATTGACACACAGCTCATGAAATAATAAAGACAACCATTAGGCTCCTGCCGGTTGCCATAATACAATAATGATCATCTCATACATATTCATCATCACATCATGGCCATATCACATCACCAAACCCTGCAAAAACAAGTTAGACGCCTCGAATTTGGTTTGCATATTTTACGTGGTTTAGGGTTTTCGAGTAAGATCCAATCTACCTATGAACATGAACCACAATGTTGATACTATTGTTGTAAATTGAAATAGTAGATTGAATCTTAACTATGGCGAGAGAGACAGACACCCGCAAAGCCACTTATGCAATACAAGTTGCATGTCAAGCGTGCAGCAATTCTCATGAACGCGGTCATGTAAGGTTAGCCCGAGCCGTCCCACCATCCCGCAAGATGCAAAGTACACATAACAAAAGCAACAAAAGCATCCACACCCACAAAACCATTGTGTTCTACTCGTGCAATAGATCTATGCATAGACACGGCTCTGATACCACTGATGGGTTCGTTGCATAGAAAGAAAAAAATTCTACCGTGAAGAAGAACAAAACCAAGATCCAATCTAGGAAAAGCCAAGATCTAATCTATGAAGATCGGAGCAACGAGAGAGATGAGAGACTAACCATCGAAGATCCAAAGCCTTACGAGATCAGATCTCGCTGGATGACGTAGTCGATCGTTCCGGTGCTACAATCCGGCAGCACTTCCGTACTCAGTCGCACGTACGGTGTTGATGAAGTCCTTCCTCTCCCCCTTCCAGCGGGCAGCGGAGGTGTTGTAGATCTCCTCGGAATCCCAGCAGCACGACGGCGTGGTGGTGGTGGTGGAGGAGAAATTCCTGTAGGGCTTCGCCAAGCCTGCGCGGGAAGAAGGAGGAGGGGGAGAGGGGCGGCTAGGGTTTGGGGAATCATGTGCTGCGCCCCAACCCTCCCCTCCCTCTTATATAGGCGTGAGGGGGCTGCCTTGGCCCCTCCTCCAAGCCCTAGGGTCGGCCAAAACAAGGGGGGCAACTCCCCCCCCAAGTTAAGTCCCTATTTTCAAGGGATTTGATCTTATCCACTTGATCCAGCCACATGGGCCTTGGGGGGCTGGTGTGCATGGCCCATGTGGGCCTATGCGCCCCCTCCAGTCCATGTTGGTCGTCCGGGATAGGTGGGCCCCACTATGGTACCCTCTGGAACCTTCTAGAACCTCCGGTACAATACCGAAAAATCCTGAACTTTTCCGGTAACCCTGAAAATGACTTCCCATATATGAATCTTATTCTCCGGACTATTTCGGACCTCCTCGTGATGTCTTGGATCCCATCCGAGACTCTGAACAACATTCGCTCCATCTCATATTCCATATCTACTATACAACATCGAACCTTAAGCACGTCACCCTACGGTTCGTGAACTATGCGGACATGATCGAGACTCCTCTCCGATCAATAACCAATAGCGGGACCTGGAGATCCATAATGGCTCCCACACTTTCAGTGATAACTTAGTGATCGATTGAACCATTAACATACAATACCAATTCCCTTTGTCGAGCGATACTTTACTTGCCCGAGGTTTGATCATCGGTATCTCCATACCTAGCTCAACCTCGTTACCAACAAGTACTCTTTACTCGTACCGTGGTATGTCATATCTTGTGACCTTGTCACATGCTTGCAAGCTAATTAGATGACATTCCACCGAGAGGGCCCAGAGTATATCTATCTGTCATCGGGATGGACAAATCCCACTCTTGATCCATATGCCCCAACTCATACTTTCCGAATACTCAATCCCATCTTTATAACCACCCATTTACGCAGTGGCATTTGATGTAATCAAAGTACCCATCCGGTGTAAGTGATTTACATGATCTCATGGTCGAAGGACTAGGTAACTATGTATCGAAAGCTTATAGAAAGATGAACTTAATGACTTGATCTTATGCTACGTTTATTATGGGTGTGTGTCCATTATATCATTCACCCAATAACATAACCTTGTTATTAACAACATCCAAAGTTCATGATCAGGAAACCATGATCATCTATTAATCAACAAGCTAGTTTAACAAGAGACTTACTAGGGACTCTGATTGTTTACACAACACACATGTATTAATGTTTCCGGTTAATACAATTATAGCATGGGGTGTAAACATTTATCATGAACACTAAGATATAACAATAACTACTTTATTATTGCATCTCGGGCATATCTCCAACAGGTGGTGGTCCTCGGATTCCTCTCGTGTCAAGTGAAGATCTATCTGAAGCTTCTTCCCACCGGATGGCTGGATTGTCGTGTTCCAGAAGGCCCTGCCGGCGAAATTCATTGTGTGATCAATACCTGAAGATTGTTGGTTTCGGTGTTTTTGGTCGTGCGCAGCCATGTTTTTTATCTGACCGTTTGGTTTCAAAGGGAGCGCTTCGAAGCTCTGCTGGTTGTTAATATCATGGAGCTCGTTTTCTTTCCATGGTGCTGGCAGAGAATGTCATGAAAGCCAAGATCGGTGGAAGAGCAATGGTGGTCGGATCTTGGTGGTGAGGTGGAATTGGCTTGGTGCTTCGTGACTTTAAACAGCGACTTGTATGTGGGGGCGACTGCACATGAGAAGTTCAGAGTTCTATCTTTCATGGTGAAAATCTAAGGTCTGACTTAATTTGGTTGTGTCTGGCAATGTTCTTGTTGAAGACATTGTTTTGAGAGTGAGGACTTTTTCAGGGTGAAAACCTAAGATCTATGATCGCGCGATGACAGTGTTTTGTGCACTGTTTCCTTCTTGAAGGCGTCGCTTATGGAGAAGCTGATCTTTTGGTGTTATCTTGGTGGTGTCAGTGTTGTTGTTTCAAGTTTTCGATCTCTGCAGCGGGACTTTTCTTTTTTGTAATTCTTCTCTCTTGTTTGGCTGTGTGCATCCTTTATGCTATTAATTAGGCATGATGTTGTTGCAGAGGCTGGGTGTAATTGGTATCTCCACGATATTAATATATGCACTTTATCGAAAAAAATAGTTAGAAATATTCCTAACCTAAAAAGGCACACAAGGATGTTTTCATTCTCGTAGCCCATATTTCAAAGTTCTAGATCTATATATCTATCATACAACATCAAAATAATGATATGATGCATCTACCTCGAGTTATTCGTACGGTGTTTGAATTTATACGGTAGTTTATGCAACTTTCCAACTTAATATTTTCAGTTACGCTATTTAGTGAGTAGGTTTGAGAATTCTACAATTAGTTATTCAGCTGGTAAATCGATTTCACCGAAATGCACGTCGATCTAGCTAGGGTGGTTGTACCACGAATATAGGGTGGTGCACTCGGGTGCACCACCCTATATTCGTGGTATTACGCGCAATTTTGGCTCTCAGGTGCGTCTGCGCGTCAGGATGTACCAATCCTAGTTCCGCCGCTTACGATACCTTCGAGCAACTCTTTCTTGCGGCCGCCAAACCACCAGAAAGCAACATCGTACAGCTGGATCTCGTGAGATTTCCGATCTATGCCGTATGCTCGATACCGAATTACTGATGCGGCCGATGCAACGCGTAAAACAAACTGACAAAAAATGCGCCGTTATTCGTCCCAGCAATCGTCCTCCCGATCGAGAACTAATGGCAACAAGCCCAGCGCGTTGTCGTTGTCGATCGATCTATCACCAGCTCACCACACGTTGCAAACCTCGTTTATACGCACACGGGACACGGGCGACCGATGCTAGCTCCTACCTCGGCGCGGGCTGCATGTATGTCCCGGTGCATGCCGTGGTGATCACTGTATTAACCGACGTCTGTCGGTGTGTGCGCGCCAAAGTTCAAACATGCCGGCGGCTCCAGAACGCATCCGTGAGGCGTGAGCTAGCCGTGATCTAGCCGCCACGAGAGCGACGAGGCCCATGGTGATTGGGATGGATCGGCGGCCTGTAGCGCCTGGATTTTAGAGGGATCAGCAAGGTTCGACAACTACGCTGCGACGTATACATGCAGCTAACCGCCATTGTAGCCGCTCGCTCGATCGCCCCGGTTGTACGATGGGGATCGCCGGCCGGGGCTGGATCTTCCTCGACGGCGACGCCAACTGAGTGACAGCAATAATGCACGCAAGTAGAACACTGTAGAGTGACAGGTTCATTGGGTCCACGCAAGATTTGAGATACGATCGAGCAGCACGTTATCCCAGACGTCCGGCGCTGGGATAATCCAGGGATTAGGGTTAGCTTTGAGTCTCGTTCATCTTCATACTCAGTCGAGTCTCACGCGGCCTAGGTCTTCGCGAGCGCCCAGTTGGTCCGAGGACCACCACAAGAGGGAAACAGAAAAAGGAAGGAAGCAACAGGGACGTAGGTAGAACTTTTGGCCTGGCTAACCAGCCACCAATGGGTGCTGGACCACCGCCAACAACAATTTACCAAGAATTGGGGGAGGGAGATTAGGGATGGCGACCGGCTATGCGGACTTCACTGCCATCGCCATAGGAAGAAAAATGCTCTTCATAGTGGTGGAAGTGGAACCCGGCCTTGCTTCTTTGTTCCTATGGGGAAGAAATTAATACGACCACGGGAAATGCTCGGTAGAACCTGGTTGTGTGAACTTACTTTCGAGAAATTTAGCAAAATTCACATATCTAAGTTTTCAAAAACAATGAAAAAACAAGAACAATGGAAAAACGAAGTGCAGGTATTGATTACAAACTAATTACATCCAAATTTTCATAAATGTTAAGATAATTTACGACATGCTTGAACATGTATAAGCAACTAGAAAAGGCTAAAATTGCAAATTTTTGAACTCTATTCAATTGGAGTTTTTGGACTTCTAGAAAGCTAGAAACATGATTTATCCCAAGTTTACATAGGAAAGAAGAGGATAAATAACTTAAAAACATACCATATCATGTTTGACAAGATTGGTATTTGTCAACTGAGTCACAAATAGCACCCCAATGAAGATGTCAGTTGGCGGTAGGATGTCTAACAAGTAATTATCCTCGTTCCCATTAAGATTGCATCTTTCGACGATAATTGGTTATCCAAATGGGTCTTATATATTTCCCACCGCCGACATAGAGAACACTTATCCCCTGCACTTCTATCAAGGGAAAATATACCATTGCTACACCGGTGAGACTGTTTTGTTTTAACGAATTGCTTCGATCCATCACCTCTCATGTGTGTCTTTGTCCATCCTTTCTCCACATCAAAGTCAAATGTGTGCCTTGGCACCATAAAACGCACCTAATGTATGTTCATTGAAAAAGAACCCCGCGTTGCATGGGATGATATGTGCACCAAAAAGAAAAGAAACACGCACTAAATAAAATGATTAAAAAACAATAGAAGTAGAACCAAAAGTAGCTCTTAATAGTAATCCCGTCAAATTTTGTTATCGCTAAATCCTCAAACTCCCCACATACATGGACACTAAAGAATGAGCCCGTAGACAACCTCGATTCACACTCAATCTTGCATGCTCGGCATGGCTCCATATCCTAATAGGCAAAAAACTTGACATGGAATTACACTCTCAAGACTAATAGACAATGTGTCAAATGAGTCACAAATAGCACCCCAATGAATACGAAGGTTGGTGGTAGCATATCTAACGGGTGATCTTCCTGCTCCCCGGTAAGATTGCATCTTTGGAAGATAATTGTAGATTTAAGTGGGTCTTCTTCACCATCGCCAACATAGATAACACTTATCCTTGGCACTTCAATCAAGGAAAATATAGCTTTTCTCCACTGGTGAGATTGTTTTGTGCAATGAACCGTTTCCATCCCTCACCTCTAATGCGGGTCCTAGTTTGCCCTTTCTCCACATCAAAGTCATATGTCTTCCCAAGTGCCTTAAAGCGCATACTCACTCGAGTTTGTTCATTGAAAAATAACCTTGTGTTACATGGGATAATGTGTGCACAAAAAACATAAACATAGACTAAACAAAGGACAAAAATACTAGAAGAAAAAATCAAAAGTGGCGCTAAATAGTGAGCCCGTCAAAGTTTGTTATCACAAAATCTTCAAACTACTCACACATATAGAAACTAAATAATGAGCCTGTCGACAAGTTTGATTCATTCTCACATACTTGGCATGGCTCCATATCCTATCAGATAAAAAAACTTGATATAGAACTACACTCTTAAGAATAATAGACTATATGCATCAACAAATAACAGCTAAAATTAATACTTAATAGAACTGACAATCAACGTTTCACAAAAATGTTGGAGCCCATTTTGAATTTGCAAAAAAATAGGACTATACTACACATTTCTTTTTCTACACTACAAATTTCTTCAACTAATTAAATCAACTATCCAATTATTGCACATCTGGACTATCAATCATCCAAATCACTAGCATGGATCTTACAAAATTACTAAACCTGAGTCCAATTCACTTGTAATTTTACTGAATCACCTAATCCCAAATCTAGTCCACTAGAAATTTTAATAAACCACTAAACCCTAAATATAATCAACAAAATCGATTACCAATCTAGCATTCTGACATGACTTGGAGCTCACCGACATCGATGGGGGCAATGACATCAATAGGGAGGAGGTGGAGGTAGTGCTGTAGAGGAGGAGGCGTCGCGCATGGTGGAGAAGAAACGGTGTGTGAGAGAGTGAGGCGATGGGCGGGCTATGTAGGGTTTTGGCGAGCCAACACATCAGTGGCATTCTGCATGGTGCGACATTATTGGCGGGCAGTGTCGCTTCTGCATCCTGCCAAATAAATTAATGCCCGCAGAACGATGCATTTTCCCCAGGCATAGCAATGGGCGTCCGCCTTAATTCTCACCACCGCCCCCTCGGCTCCATTCCCTCACACAACCCTAGATACTTCCCCAATCCCCAACCCTAGCGCATCCATTTCATCCACCTTCTCCCCACGCGCTCCATGGTGGGTCCTAGGGGTCGAGGCCATGGACGTGGCCACCGTGGTCGAGGTAGGGGAAGGGGAAGCCGTGCTGGATCTGCACGCTCACTGCCGCCTATGCGCTCTACCTCCCCTTTTGTCATGTACCTCAACTTCATCATCCACATCATCGAGGACCCTCTCGGCAGAAAGAAACTTCCAGATAAGTTCGACGAGTTTCTCACCGGTCGGGAGCCAGCCTCCGTCAACCTGCGGGAAGACAGCTCCAGGCAGTGTCAGTGGCCCGTCGAGGTCCTTTTTGATTGGCACGGCAAGATGTAACTCGATGCCGGCTTCGAGAATTTTGCCCGCGCCCATAGAGTAAGGTCAGATGACTGCTTCTCTGCCGCTACGAAGGCGATGGCGACATGAACGTTGGTGTGTTCGACGACTCATGCTACCGCAGGCACAACCACAACGATGACTCCGGTGAAGACAGCGAAAACCAGCTCTAGGTCTAGGGCGTTCTTTCTTTGCAGCGAAGATGGCAAGTGCGAGTTGAATCCACTAGTGTACTAGATGTTCTTCAACCCGGCTATAATTCTAGTTTAGGTGATTGGGTGTTCTTTCTTCGTAGTGAAGAAGGCAAGGGGGCCATCACAACCCACTACTTAAGTTTCCTATTTTTATAATGTTTCAAATTATGCACCAAAATTCATGTAGATATATCTATCTTGCAATCAAAAGCAATGAAAAAATTGCAACAAAATGCGTCAGGCCGCTGAGACTGCCGTTCGGCACAGACAAGCAACCGTGGCCTGATGACCATTTCGGTGTTCATGGTCTAACGCAAACGGATGCGTGTGGTCACTTTTCGAGTCGCGTCCGTTTTGTGTCGGGTTGGAGATGCCCTAAGAGCAGCAGCCAAACCCGTAAACAAATTATTGGATTGGGCTTTCAAGACCATTTGGAGACACCATGCTGCGAATGTAAAAGTGGAATACAACGAATTTCGAGTGCTTGTTTAGATAAAAGTCATGTATAATGGTGTTTGAGGGTTAATATCTTGTTTGATCTTCGTTGTCGTGGAAACCTAGTTACCATGGTTTTGAGGTCAAATCGCCTACGGCGGTCGGCGGAGAATGTCCGGTTGCCGCTCCGCTTTTCAGCGTTCCGTGGTCGCTGGCCCTCTACCCGGCCAGGCCATCCAGCCGATTTCAGCCTTCCGCAGATTCACACCACCGCCGCCTCGGCCGTCGCGCCGGCGACATCTCACGTGCTTCCTCCCGTACCGTGCCCCATCACCGACTGGCTCGTCACGGCGACACTCCATTGCCCCATCTGTCCAGTCCATTGCCCTACGCCCCTACGTCCTCGATCTCCGCGCGCGCGCGCTCGATCGGCCGGCGCCTGTCGGCCACCTGCCGCCCACCAAGGGAGCACGCTGGCCATCCCCCGCCGTGGCATTCGCAGCAGAGCAACACGTCCCCCTCACGGCCATGATGCTCCCAGCCCGTCCCGCTCGAGCTCAAACCGACGCGCCGAGGTGTCCCGCCGCTTTGTACGTCCGTCCGTCGTTGTCCCGCGGCCATGGACCATGGTATGGGGTGGCTGGACCTCGACGAACTGTTCACTTCCCTGCCCTCGCGTCTACTCCCCTGCCTACTTTTTTTAGGTGGAGTACGCTTCTTGGCACGCCGGCCGGCGCGCGCGCTTCTCCGGCGTCATTGCCTTGTTAACATCTCACGCCTCGGCTGCGGTTGGTTTTTGACGCGCTGGTGCTGTGTTTAGATAGATCGCCATCTTCTTTCTACGGGTTCACCTGCTGCATCGTGCACCCTTTGGACATGCGAAGCTTGCTTTCGCGGTAGAACCCTTTAATTTGCCTGTGCCATCTTCGCAAGGACCTTTTGTTTTCTTGACAAGGACTTGCCCATTCTGTTGCTCCAAAATTCGATGTCCAGAAAATGTTACCCTTCCCTTCCCTATCGAGGGAGATCTAAGACCAGTTTGGGCTACTGGTACTTTAGAGTATCTTCAGCTGCGTCCCCCAAAGCGTCCCCAAAAGGGATTTGGGGCGCGTTGGACAAAAAATGTGTTCCAGCCGCGTCCTCAAAGCCCATTTTTGTCCGGCACGTCCTGATACGGTGTCCGGCGCCCCGAGCCCGTCCCCGTCCCACAGGGGACGCACCGGGCACGCCGGACACAACGAAATGCGAGGCGAACCGATGCGGGCCAGACGCGTCAGCGGCTCGGAAGCCTAAAACCCCGTCGCCTACCTTTGGTCAAGCGACGTTAATGGCATCCCTGTTTTCCCAGGCGACGTAGGGACGCGTCTCGTCGTGCATGGCCGCGTGACCGTCCGCGCCGGCGTTATTGCGTGCAACCACCCGCTGCCGCCGCTGTTTAAAGACGCCATGCAGTTCTCACCGCTCACAAACCTTCTCATCGCCGCCGCCTCCCCCTCCCAGATCTTCTCCTCGCCGCTCCAAAAATGTCGAGCTCGTCCTCCCGCAAGATCGCCGCGGCGAACGGCTTCGGCCGCGGCAGCCTCACCGTTCCGGAGGCGTGGGCGCTGTACCACGCCCGGTATCCAGTCCCGCCGGACATGCGGCTGCGAAGCAGCGGCGGCTGGAAGATGGCCGTGAACGGCATTGGCGTCCCGCCGCCGCCGAAGCCGCGCACGGATCAATGGAGGGACACCATCAAGGCCTGTTGGGCTCAACTCACCGCCGAGGAGCGGTTGGATCCGACGTGGGCGGCCGACAACAACGACGCCTGGTGGACGACGTACTTCAAGGCGAAGTACGACGTCGAGATGTATAGCACCAAAGGGCTCGTCGGCGGCCCCAACAGCTGGAACAAGGACGGCCGCGCCAGGTTCTGGGGCGTTCCGGGGCGCACCCTCGAGAACGTCATCCGCGGCATCCGCAACGGCGCTCCAAGGTTGGAGATGCCGTCGTCACCGCCGCCGTCTCCTCAATGGCAGCCGCCTCGCACTCTTCTTCCTCAGGACCGGCGCAATCGATGCCGTCCTCGTCGTACCGGTCGGCTCCCTACACCGTCCCCAAACGGGAGGTGAAGGAGGAGCCGACGACGCCCGTCAACACGAGGCGTGGCGGCAGCGGCAACGGCAGCCGGCGGCAGCAAGGGAGGCGCGACGGCGCCCTCCTCATCCCGAAGCCGGAGGTGAAGGAGGAGCCGGAGGAACCGTCGCAGGCGGCGCTGCTGGCGGAGTACGAGCGGCGACGGCCGGCTCATCGCCGGCAGCGATGACCCCGTGGACCGCCCAGTGCTGCGGGCGGCGTTCTTGGCGTCCATGAACGACAAGGACGCTCGGAGGGCGACCTCGACACGCCGATCGCCTTGTCCATCCGCGACTCCGGCAAGCCGCTGGTGGACCTCACCGACGACGGCGAGGCAGGACCAAGCGGCTTGGTGAAGGACGAGCCCGTCGACGAGCGCGTCAAGCAGGAGGTCGTCACCGACGAGATGTACAACTTCCAGCAGTACTACGATGCCTCCGACCGCCGCAAGTGGTTCTAGATTAGGTTTAGTTTAAATTTAGTCAAATTTCGTTCGAATCTATATAAGTTTGGACGAATCTTAGTCGAATCTTGTTAAGTTTAAAATTTCCGAAATTTTGTTTGGGGGACGCGACTGGGGAGCGACGTCCCCCAAACGCGGCACGAACGAAACACGTCCCCAAACGCTCAATCCGACGCTTTTTGAGAACGCTTTGGGGGACGCAGCTGGAGATGCTCTTAAGCCTCCAGCCCAGTCATGCTGCAGGCCGAAAAGTACCCTGACGTGTCGTAAGCTAAAAGCCTAATTATTTCCTGCGTGGAAGTCCACCAGGCTACTTTAAACTCCGGAGAAGCCCATTAGTGATTGGCAGCGGAGAGTTTTTTTTTTTTTTGACAGTAGCAGCGGAGAGCTGACGAGTCCACACTGAGCCAGGCCTTTCTCGGAACGCATGTGGCGGCAGCCGGAAAAAAACTATTTACCGCCCAGCTGCGGGGAAGGTAAACGCCCGCCCGCGTGCGGGAGCGAACAGGCCGCGGCCCATCTAGTTTGGTTTTTTGTTTTTTGTTTTCCATTCGGTCTTTTTCTGTTTTGGTCGGCTTTCTATTGGTTTCTTTTTTTATTTTTCCTTTTTTTTCCGGTTTTTTGTGTTTTTTTTGGTTTTGAATTTTTTTTCAAATTCAAGCAAAATTTAAGTTCGAGTAACTTTCAAATTAGAGCAAATTTTAAATTCAAGCAAATTTATGTTGGAGCAACTTTCAAATTTGCGCAAATTTTAAATTAGAATAAAATTTTTTTGGTCGGTTTGAAATTTGGTTAGATTTAAATTTCACCTTGTTTCAAAATTTGCTTATATTTAAAATTTTGCACGGCTTCAAAATTTGTTTAAGTTCGAAAAAATTGTATACATCCATGTAGACATGGGGATTTGATTTATGGTCTTTGCTAGGACGGGAGGAACACCATTACAATATAGCTCATTTGGTGTACGAAAACGAAAGAAAACTTTATACTATATGTTTTGTTGACAAACGAACTAATGGGCCAACCCATTCGGGATCGGTTTCAAACGATGCACGTTTCGGCGCGCTAACGAGCGATAAGTAGGCGCGCCGGCGGCTGCCCGCCCGTCCACGCACCACCGCATATGCTTTTAGGCCACACCCATTTACGAACAATCTGTTTTTCTGCCCATATTGTTCTTTTCTATGTTTTTCTGCCAGGTTTTTCCCGGTATTTTTCTGTTTTTCTCCTCATTTTCTATTTTGTTTTGTTTTTTCATATTCTTTCTTTCATTCTTTAAATTATAATATTTCTCGTTCCTTTTATTTTTCTGTTTTCTTTTCAGTTCTTGGAAATGTCCAAATTAAAAATATATAGATTTTAAAAATATTTTAACTTAAAACATACATATTTGAAAAATATTTAAATCTTGAAAATGGTTTGGATATGAAAAATGTTCTGGTTTTTTAATAATTTAGATTAGAGAAAACATCACATTTTAGAAATGTTCAAACTTTTTAAAAATATTTAAACTTTTACAAAATGTTCAAATTTAAGAACATTCCAGATAAAAAATACAAATATCTGGATAATGCAAAAAAAGAGAAACAACATTGTAGCAGCGCCCCCAAGAGGCATCACGAGGTGTGCGGCACCCACAACGCACCGATTTTACTGACGCATAGGACCACCCCTCGCAACCTGGCTATGTTTATTGCCCTTCGTCGAGTCAGCATTTCCTTTTTTGCAGCTCATGACAATTAGGTGGAACAACTCTCACACGCACATGGGACATGCCATTTCATCCTTTC
This sequence comes from Lolium rigidum, assembly GCF_022539505.1. Lineage (NCBI taxonomy): Eukaryota > Viridiplantae > Streptophyta > Magnoliopsida > Poales > Poaceae > Lolium > Lolium rigidum. The sequence continues at coordinate 218,665,467 of NC_061509.1, forward strand.
ATACTTTTCTCATTTTCTGTGTAAGTTTTTTTTTAATAAAATCATTTCAAATTCCATGTTTCCTTTATTTTTGAATTTATGTTTTCTTGTTTTGATTCTTCTATTTATATTTTATTTATCCTTTCCATTTTTCTCCTATTGAGTTTTCCATTCCCATTCTATTTATTCCTAGTTTATTTTTCTTTTCTATTTTTGTGGAAATAATATATTTGTCTAGTTTTTAACCTTCTATCAAGTGCTTAAATAGTTGAAATACATGACCATTTTTTGCATGCATGAGCATTTCATCCTACATGGATATAACCTACACTTTTGAAGTACATGGAAATTCATTTTCAAATATAAGAACATTTTTTGGAAATTTGAATACTTATTTTTAATCTTATGGATTTTTTTTTATAAAAATGGACATTTTGCTTTTATAATCTATCACTATTTTTTATAACCAAACCGATCTATGGTGATACTTTAAAGTTGTAAAGAAATTATAATATTTATATACACATGTATTTGTAGATATGTTGTGTGGGTGGCCGGCCATGTTGAAATCTTGACGCTATTTGCTGGAATAGGCGATAAATGGTAGCATTCGACCTAACCAGATGATAATGGGGACGAGGAAAATTATCCCCGATTACTAAAGGGGTATGTGGATGGAAAGGCACTACCAAGCAAAACAAATTAGATAAAAGACAACTTGTGCCCGACTTTAAATTAATAAAGCCCTCAGGTTCGAAACATGAAAAGACATGTTGCAGCATACAGCTTAGCCAAACACAGTAGCTCACACACACAAACCCTGGGGGCGACACCCCACAACAGCCGCACTAAGATAAAAAGGCAGGATCATGCTGCGTGCTTGGACTTAGGTTTCTTGGTCTCGCGGATGCATAGAGCTCCCTCAGCTCGCTTGTCAGCCACCTAAGAATAATATTAGCAGGGTGGTTAATGACTTTTTTTTCAATAGCGATTGTGCAAGGAACATGATCCAGAGTAGTCTCCTGGCACGTCTAGCAAAACTAGATAGAATGGTGTGGAACTAGGTGAAGTTAGTTGTGCACCAATTGCACCCAAGCAGTTAGCGAGTGACAATCCAGGAGAACTTCGTAAGAGAGCAGGAGAAAAGGATGTGGGCCGAGTCTTCTGGAGATGCATCCTAACTAGTCGGGTGTAAAGATGTGATTTCTACGGAGAGCACATGATCCAGTGGCAGGACCGTGTCTACTAGGAACCAACTGACTAGGAGGGAGCCTATCTAGGATTAACAACCAGACAAAGATCTTGGTTTTCAGTGGGACCCTGGCATCCCAAACATCCTTGTGATAGGCGATAGACGCTCCATGCATGCAAAAGTTTTTTATACATGGATTGGACAGAGTAGAGGCCGGAGGTATTAAGATGGCAGGAGGCCTTGTCTTGAGCATCCGATGTAGCGCAACCGTCAAGGTGGAGAAGGAGCTGATTCCACTGGGCCATGCCCTCCTGACCCAGGGAGGGACGAAACCTAATGTGGGGGCCACCCAAAGCACAAACTAAGGCAACTGATTGAGATGGATTCTCACACACCGAGAACAGATAAGGGAAGGTATCCTTGAGCCCCCCCCCCCGGACCACCAGTCAAGGCAAAAAACAAGTCTGGTGCCCGTCACCCACTAAGTGCTTAGCACCAAGTTTGAAGAAGTGTTTTACTTTGTGTAAGCTCTTCCAGAATTGGGAGCCTCCTTGCCCAGTTCCGGAGAAAAGGTCGTCCGCATCATTATACCATGCAATTTATTCTTGCGAACTTAAGATTCAATTAAACTCACGATAAGTCAAACAAATGATCAACCATGAAGAGTAACTCATGTCATCCTCAGGATCTGATATCGATGCTCAGAGAACTCTAAGAGGTAAATGAGGATATGGTTTGGAAAGTTAGTCTTTGACAATCGGGAAGGTATTCTTGATGAATGATCACATGTTTTTTCCACTAAATGTCATTAAATACTCAATGTGTAAAATTTATTTTGTGTATACTTCAACATCCTTGAGTTTTTTCTAACAATGTTTGTATAAATACTCACGTAACTCACATGGCGCCCCTCCGGACCACCAGTCAAGCCAAAAACAAGTCCGGTGCATGTCACCGACACCAAGTTTGAAGAAGTGTTTTACTTTGTGTAAGCTCTTCCAGAATTGGGAGCCTCCTTGCCCAGTTAAGGAGAAAAGGTCGTCCGTATCATTATACTCCCTCCATCCCGGTTCATAGGGCTTACGCGTACCCCTAGATCGTAAATTTAACAATGATAATATATATAAGATATATAATACAAAATATATATCATTAGAAAGCTCACATGTTCTACTTTCTAATGATATACTTTTTATGTTGTACAATTGATATTATGTTGGACAAATTGACAATCTAGGAATACGCGCAAGCCCTATGTACTGGGATGAAGGTGCCATGCAATTTATTCTTGTGAACTTAAGATTCAATTAAACTCACGATAAGTCAAATAAATGATCAACCATGAAGAGTAACTCATGTCATCCTCAGGATCTGATATTGATGCTCGGAGAACTCTAAGAGGTAAATGAGGATATGGTTTGGAAAGTTAGTCTTTGACAATCGGGAAGGTATTCTTGATGAATGATCACATGTTGTTTCCACTAAATGTCGGCAAATACTCAATGTGTAAAATTTATTTTGTGTATACTTCAACATCCTTGAGTTTTTCTAACAATGTTTGTATAAATACTCACCTAACTCACATGGCACGACAAGTTGTCTTTTTATTATTATTATTATTATTATTATTATTATTTATTTTTATCAAAAAAATGAAAACATCTTACAGAAAACAATGCATGCTAGTGACAAATATATCAAATGAGCATTTTATTTGGGGGTCGGTAGCCTTAGCATCTGCATCAATTGAGATGCACACGGCGGTTTTCTTGCATATCACGTCAGGATTATTATAAAATGTCCTATCACAAGTTTTTGCGATTGATGAAACTTAGAAAAAAGTCACGAACAGATGAGAGAAAAAAACATTGTTTTGGAGGTTATTTTAAAAAGATATATCTTGGACATTTATATGCGTGGGCATCGAGTGAAACCAGTGTTCTAAAGGTTTTGTGGCGTCGAACAGGAAAGCATATGCTTGCACGTCTGCTTTGTACGTTGAAGAGAGCTCGATAAATATTCCGAGTCTTATTTTAAACATTTTTTGCGGAGGTTGTTTTTAATTTTTGTAACATGATGACATATCTACGAATAGGAGCATTAGAGCGACCTATACAAAGCAACGATAGTGTGTTCAACTCCCTGGTACACCTGAAAGACTAGCTCGGTGTTTCTCGATCTTCCAAGTTTCCAGCCACGCTGCCACCCACCTCTGGAGAGGAAGGCCGGATTCGGTCAACGTCAAGCTGACGCTTGCTGATTCTCTAAACCTCTAGAGAGCGTGAACTTTGTTGCTTGCGGCAACCAACGTAGGTAGTACGTACGTGTGTGCACTTTGTCGTTCTACTGCTCTTTGTGATAGGAGAATTGGCCTTTCATTCAGAGCCCCACTAGTTAGCATGATAGCATCTTTTACGGGGCGATAAGTGCTCTCTCCTGCACTCCCAACCATCCGTGAGGGCTGCGGCCGCTTTAACATAGTAAGAAAGAATTAAAGTTGACGAATGCCGAAAGGCTGCTTTACTTGTTTAGCCACATGATATAGGTTTGGTCGATGATCAGCGTCCGCGCGCCTTCTCTTTTCTTGGAAACCAGGAGGCTTCGTAGTGTGATGACCTAATTCTACCATTCACCATGAGTTTTTCCTTGAGGGAGCACGGAGTAATACACAAAACCTTTATCTATCTATCTATTATATACTAAAAGCAAAATACAGATGTCTAAAATAGAGACACCAGGTTAATCCACATCATCCTAATTATGTTGATGGTTAGATCTAAAATTTGTGGTACGGATTTAATAAGAGTCTAATAGTTACGTAACTGTTTGACACGTTCGACTATGTATCGATTATAAAACAATTTACTGCACCTTGACCGGTCATCTAAAAAAACATTGATCGGTTGAAGTTGTTGTTTAAATCAGTCGTATTCTCCTAGGACTCTAGGTCTCTAGCTGTGTGCAATTAAAAAGGATGGCCAAACTGCTTGGATGTGATGCACACACGTAGGCACATCATGCACTCTCATGTTTCATCCATGTTTGCAAATGCAGTATGCGAGCTTGCATCGGTAAGTGTTGCATTGCATTTTCTTTCAAACTTTCATCTCTAACCAAGATTTGTTGTTAGATTTTTTTTTTGTTTTGTCAGGATTTAAGTCTAGTTTATTATCTATTATCTATCTATTATATACTAAAATAAAAAGTAAATCTAAATTATTTGGCTAGGATTAAACAAGAGATTAGTAATTACGTACATAACTACTAAAATGGTTTGTCACGTTCCATATTGAAGGTACGTATTAAAATATAAAAGAAAATACCTTACAAGATAAGAACGTGGGAAACAAAAAAACATACACTACATAGCTATAAGGACAAAACGTGATGGCACCCAAAAAGGTGAGAAGTAAATTGCTAAGAAAAAAGTGAGACCTCAAGTATTACTGGCGATGCATTTAGGGCAGTTTTAATGAGACCACACACAATACGGGACATGCGTGTTTCAGTTAGGACTTTTTTTCTTGGCAAAAAAAAAAAACACGTGCATTGGTAAATCCGTTTTCCGGAAATACTAGGAAAAATAACGCTCAAGATTTGTCAAACAATTTATAATTCATTTAAATTACCAAAAAATACCGGCCAAAATACCGTCGAAGAATTATCAAACAAATTTATAAATTCATTTAAATTACCGAAAATACCAGCCAGAATACCGCCCGAGAATTATCAAATGAATTTATAAATTATTTACAGTTTTTCATTTATTTTAGTTTGATGTAATTGTGTGAATAAAAGTAAATCGCCTCCGGTATTACAGTTTTCCGGTGGTAACCAGTTAAATTGATTTTCAGAAAAATCCTGAAAATGTTGGCCGAGAAAAAAGCTATGGTTTCAACTAGGACATGTCAAGCTCATTGATATGGTTTGCGTGGGCGGATTTCACTAGGTTTTTTTTTTCTCAGCAAAAGAATACTGGTGGGCATTAGTAAATCCAGTTTTTCAAAATACTAAAATACCGGCAAAATAATGCTTAAGTTTTTCAAACAAATTTATAAATTCGTTTAAAGTTTGTCAAAAAAAAATTACCAAAAATACTGGTCAAAATACCATGCAACATTTGTCAAATGAATTTATAAATTTGGTTAAAGTTAGTAAATTTTTTAATTTTATGTAACTGTGTGAATAAAAGTAAGTTTTTTTTTGGTATTACCCTTTACCGATGGTAGACAGTAAAATCAGTTTTCGACGTAATTTTGGAAATCTCGGCCGAGAAAAAAACTGGTCTCAACTAAGACGTGTTCCGTGAGTTTCTATAACAGCATCACAACCATTATCCTAATCCGTTTATATATGCAAATAAAACACGACAGACCAGACCATGCTGATGGGATTCACTTTATTCACTTTATCCATTATCCTAATCCGTGTTTCTACAGCGCATTTCTGATATCTAGATATTATTATTATTATCTTATTCACTTTTATTACTCTTTTTGGGTATTGTGTACTACAAAAGAGCTTTGTCAATTTAATATCCCGCATGTGTGAATTTCATGCCTATTGTACATATATAACAATAAAAATACTTTTGGCTATGATTTTATAACCGTTGATAAAAATTTGAAAGTAAATTTTATGGTTAAACCTTGAACGCAAAAAATAAAATACTATACCACTGATGGAGGTTGTACAATTATAAATTTGTTTCGATAAATCAAAACTAATATTACTCATTAGTTATTCTCCTATAAATCAAATTAAAGTGATCCAACATGTCTCCCAAACAGTTGATATTCAATTTTGGATAGTATTTATGGTGATTATAAAACCATAATAATTTTTAGACATATTCAGATGATGCTCTCGCATTTGCGAGGGTCCCTGTGCTAGTTGTAGAAATGTTAAAGTAGCAGACAGCGTACTGTTTTCATAAGATAAAGTAGCACCATTAGTGAAGAAGTGTGCCGGTAGCACTGTTAGTAACGAACTAATGGCGTTTTTGCTAATCGGATCTTCTTATTTGTTGTTTTGCATCATGGGAGAGGGTTGATCACAACTGAACTTTAAATGTGTACGATAAGATTCTGAGATACGGTTAGGACAAAAAAAAAACTTCCCTTGACAGAGAAGGTGCTAATTAGAACCCCATTTATAACTACACTAATGAACGGAAAATAGGAAATTTCACTTTTGATCTTGCGTGTGTGTGTTCCCTTAACCCAAACAACACATTTAACAATAATGTGAAATTTCGAAAAACAATATTTCTCGCGTACATATCCACATTCTATGCGCCCACGTAACACTTCGTGAAAACCAACAATTTTTGGGTTCAATGTCAAAAGATAAAAAAAAATCTTGTGAAAACCCTTATTCGATCACTGATTTATTTTTCTACATACGTTGCACAAAATGTTCCATGAAACTTGCCTGATATGTAGTGTGCATGCACGTACAAAACATAATACGGGAACTTCTTTCAAATATAAATATAATGGTACACCATTTGAGAGATATAGTTCATATTTTACTTTAAAAAAAATATAGTTCATATTTTTCTATTTGTTAAATTCATTGTTAAAGTTGGGCTCAAAAATCAAAGAAGCCTTCTAATCCCTAATGCAGGATGCACTAGTCATCATAGAAGGTTGCTCCACACCACACCAAGAGGAGGGTTGTCCATCCCGACAAAGGGTCGGTCAACCGTCTTCAAAGACTCTAGCTGTCGAGCCAGCTCTAGATTATTAAAATGAGTGTGCAACATGCCCCTCCTCCTCTGGAAGTGGACGTGCAGACAAACGCCGATGAGAGTAGAGAGAAGATCATAGTAGTGAATTGTAGGATTTGATATGTACTCGTGTGAATCATTTGCGTTAGGATAGTGACAACTTGTCTTGTGACTTGTATCATTACGCAATTTCATTCCAAGTAATCTTACTTTAGTTATCTTTACCAAGCGCACGTTTCCGGAGAACAAAAAAGTGAAAGTGTCTCGCCCTCATAAGAAACAATCTACACTACACGGCAACTGAAAGAAGTACTCCCTCCGGTTCATATTAATTGACTCTAATATGGATGTATCTAGACATATTTTAGTTCTAGATACATCCATATTGAAGTCAATTAATATGAATCGGAGGTAGTAGCTAATTTCTTCTTTGAAATGAAGGAGTATTCCGCTTCTCCATTAAAAAGATCCATACGAGTTTCTTATTAATTTATTCAATAAAATATGATAAAAACAATACATTAAACTATCTGAAACCAGCACGTAACACCTACATACCTGACAACGAGTGAAGATCATGTCAAGAGGGCCTTATTCTCTGGAAAAACAATGAAAAACTCCTATCAACTAGGAACTCAAAACATCAGATACCCCGAGATACCTGCTAATCGAAACATGACCAATCATTCCGTCTAGTAGTCTTCAGTGAGCACCTCATGCACAAGCTACAGAAGCCGTCACCACCATAAACCGTTGGTCCATCATTAGGGCAACGATATGCATAGCCCTTGCTAGGCGTGCCATTGACGCCGCCAAGACGACAGACAACGCCCCAACCTACACGCATCCATCGAGATGCATGCACCGTCGAGACCCCGTCGCACCACGCCACCGAGACCCGTCATCGTGGATACAGTAGGAACACACTACTCCACCGATCCACCTCCTTACCAGTCTTGCCGATGTCTCCTCCAAAAGTGATGCCCTCAAGAGGGGTAACAACGCCACATGCCGCCGTCATTCGATCAGGGAGACCCAAATCTAGGATTTCTCCCAGAGCAGCCAGAGTGAAGTGATGAGACCAGCGGAGACGATGCCTTCAACAAGGTAGTGACACCATCATCTTCCGCCAAGATTGAGATCGAAACTCGGTTTTCACAAGTTGCTACATGTCACCCGGACTCTTAATCAACTGGAGCATCATGACCGGAGCTCGGTGTGGGATCCCAAGCTCTCCCACAAAAGTCCCAACCGGTCCTAACACACATATGGTACGTGCAGAGTAGGAGGTCGTCGTCCATGTGCAGGTGGTTCAAGCGCATGAGCGTGCCACCGCGACCCTCCAAGCCCCGATGGACCGTTATCGAGTCTAGCACCGCGCCGCCGCCGCAACCTTTCCGCGGCCGCTGCAACACTCCATCTGTCATTGCCACGAACGACCACAACCGGAGAAGAGGATCGAGCACCACCCTCCTACCTCAAGGTCACGCCCAGCAGGAACCCCGCGCCTCTGTGTCGTGCGGGTTTTACCCTTCGACACCTCTAGCACCAACAAAGAGAGAGGAGAGAGGTCGAGGAGGAGAGCCCGAGGGACGGTGGTGCTTTCCCTTGTGCAATGTGGCTACGCTGCTCGGGAGTTAGGGTTGCTTGAAACTGGGGGAGAATTTCACTCCCCTGCCTCCGCAACATGTAGGGATGCGTACGGCCTTTAAGGTATGAGTACCAAGATTAAAAAATCTTGGTTGAACACCAAGTCTTCTCAGAATAAGTTACAAGGAGCACCATAAAAAAAAATATCGTCAAGTATAAATAGAAATCTAAATTCGCATCCGTGATGATTTTAACCCAGGTGAAAACAACCCACAGCACGTTCAGCGACAAAACTTTGACAAAGCTTACCGTCGTCCAACATTATTTTGCAAATTGGTTTTGGCTTCCACGGTGTGGCGACGTGACCGCATGGTGGCTCAAAACAGTTAGACTCGTGAAATAAAGGGCAAGAGATGCACAAATTCTATTCTGGAATTAGGTTCTTGTCTCCCCTATATCACAGGTCAACCCCCATCTCTTACAAACGTAGAAGTCCACCTTTCTTGGTACGAAATTGCAACGGTGGTGAGTGAGACCAATTTTCAGGTGCCGCACTAAGGAATGCATGCCATGATGTAACAGCAGTTGCCAGGCGTCTTCACGTCTCTCGACATGATTTCTTGTCTTCAGATACTTTATGTAAAGTTTGAAGAAAAAACTGGCTTAATTAACAGTGGTACAGAAGTAGCCAATTGACCTTCCCATTCCTTGTCAAACTGTATTCCAATTTTTGTCTACGGAACAATTATCATATGCAAAATTGGAAGGTTCCAAATCAACTCGTGACAATGAGCCAGAAGAAAAATGAACAGTTTTTACATTTTGACATGGGTATTCAGCTAGATACCTTACGCACGTGGATACTATATACAGGCACTATTCTGCAATGGGTGGGCACATTTGAATAGGTGTACCTATTATTTCTTATACGAAAAATCATGTCGTATTCAGCAGGGCTTAACATTTCGCTTTATATTTTTTCACACCCCATAGAAAAAGCGAAATTTTCAAAAACTTTGGGCAGATTTGAAATCTGGCATTCAAATTAATTTTGAAAATGAAAAGTAGATGATCGGGATTCGACCTCAGATTCAGTGCATATTAAACAAATTGTTAGGCCTTGAACCACTGCAGTACAGCCAAGTTTTTGAGAAAACATGCTCTATTTCCTCTTGAAGCGAAATTATAAATTATCATCTCTTATAGAAAATCACATATTTCACCGAAATATTTTTCCATAGTATTCAGCCCACCTAGGGCAACAAATCTTTGCTATCCTCCTGGCTATTTTTGCTAGTCCCGCAAGGCCTCTAATAGTCTAGCTCTAGGCTCGCTCCCGCCGCATACTTTGGAGCGATCGATTCAATTTCCAATGCACATTGGATTATTTTGCGGAGTTTGAATACCCATTGTCAATATCAATTTAGCTAAAATGTTGTCTAACAGTTGTCTAGATTTATTGAATCTCCGAAAAGAAATAATATAGATTGAAGGGAATACCAAATATGATCTGTGCAAGAATCACAAGGCTACATATGAAGTTTCCATTTTTGTAACATAACCTATCAAACTTAAGTTTACACGGTTCTCAAAGCGAAACAAACGAGATAGATGTTACAAATCAGTGGTTGCGTCGAGACGATGGTTCCTACTAGCCTATAGCCTCATTCCGCATGTTGGGTTGGTACCTTCGGGGAGTTAGTTCTACAGTGAAGAAAAGTGGCATATTCAACTTATACATTAGACTAGTTATAGTGCGGAGTAACATAGAGTACTAACATGCACATATTACTACTCTATGTTACTACATCTATAGCAGGTAGTAACATATATGTGGTATCATGCAAGATTAAATTTATTAAATTTATTAGGTTGTAGACTCATCTTGTATTGAAAAGTGTGGTGTTACGATAACATAGTTAGTTACCACCTCAATTTCTTACTTCATTTATTATCATGTCATGTCACCAAAATGTATTAAAATGTGTGATGTTACTACCTATGTTACTCTCACTATAAGCAACCTAAGAGCATCTCCAGTCGCGTCCCCCAAAGCGTCCCCCAAACCGCGCCGGATTGAGCGTTTGGGGGACGTGTTTTGCTCGTGCCGCGTTTGGGGGACGTCGCTCCCCAGCCGCGTCCCCCAAACGCCACCCCCAAACATTTAAAATAATTTTTCTTGGCATTTTTATTTCAATTTCCACAAACTAATACATAATTGGGAACGTGGTTTACACAAAAACATAGTTTGGAACATGGTTTTCCACAAACTAATACATAGTTTGAACCATGGTGGACATAAATATAAAATATTGCAAAGAAACTAAACCTAACTAGACCGTGCATCGAAGGTTTCGTGTGTTCGCTGCTAAGAAAGAACACTCGAGGGCACACCCAGTCACCTAAACTGGAAAATCCAGCGGGAGGATGGTGCCCTTGTTGGTTATACCGATGAGGCAAACAGGCAGAAACCTCCGTGCACGTATTCGCTGCGAAGAAACAACACTCATTCAGTCGTCCTCCTCGTCGGTGCTATCGTCGTGGGAGTCCCTGTCGACGTGGTAGTCCCGGAGGCAGCGCCTCTCGTCGAAGACCTTGACGCTCATGTCCCTGTTGCCGAAGTAGGAGAACACGAGGATGAAGCCGGCTTCGAGGCTGTGGTGGCGCGCGAACTTCTCCCAGCCGATGTTGAGGTACATCTTGCCGCGCGCGTCGTAGATCGCCTTGACGATCCACCGGCAGTAGCCGCACGAATGCTCCCGCGGATGCATCGTGCGCGGGCGTACGCCGCCGACGTACTTGGCGAAGGAGTCCGGCAGCCTCCGGATTCCGCGCGGGTCGCCCTTGAGGACGTGGACGAACTCGAACGGGACGTCCGGCTCCACGTCCATCTCCGACGATGAAGACGACGGCGTGGGAGGCGACGGCGAGCGTTCAGCTATGCCGCGGCCACGACCACGACCACGACCACGGCCGCGGCCACGAGGTCGGCCTCCGCCTCTACCAGACATAGCGTCGAGTCTTGTTGAGAGATGGTGGCGGCTAGGGTTTGGGAGAGAGGCGCTAGGGTTTGTGTGTGAGAGGGACGATGAGAGGCGCCCCTTTTATAGGCCGGAGGGAGGCGGAGGAGCGGTGGCGCTCATTAACGCCGGCACGCAGAGCTAGGCGCGACGGGACGCGTCGGCTGCGCCCTCTGCGGGAATCTGCACCGTCGCTGCGCGCCAACAACTTCCGTCGCGAGGTAGGCGACGGTTAGGTTTAAATTAATTGTGCCGCCGACGGGTCGGCCCCGCCACTCCCCGCCTCGCTTGCGTTGTGTCCGGCGTCCCCGGTGCGTCCCTGTGGGACGGGGACGGACTCGGGGCGCCGGACACCGTATAGGGGCGCGCCGGACAAAAAAGGGCTTTGGGGGACGCGGCTGGATAGCATTTTTGGTCCGGCGCGCCCCAAATCCCTTTGGGGGACGCTTTGGGGGGACGCGACTGGAGATGCTCTAAGTAGTCTTAGCGCTTCTTCCCTTGGGCCGTATCTACATCAACTAGCTTATGCCTTTCACCTGCTGAGTGTTCATCTCATCTTTACCTAGGCACCTAGCTAGTAAAAGCGGAGAAGATGTTTTATCTTAATGACATGACATGCACATCTTGCATGTTCTAAAAAAAACAGCGTAGAAGATGCCATAGGCATAAAAGGTGCAAGAAACCATGTAAAAAAGATCGGGTTTGCTACTGCTGGACTGCTAATGTTACTAGCTAGGTAAAGCAAACCAGATCTCATACCAAAGATCCGAGCGAACACGCCACCACAACGCCTCAAGAAACTCCGCCACAAGCAGAACATACGCCACCACCACCTTCCTGCAAACCCAAAGGCAGTGCCTCCAAGGATTAAACAATGCCAGAACATCACACTACCCAATCAGCGATCTAGAGTTTTCAGCTCGGAACAGGCCGGTGGGAAGGGGATATACCTCGATTGTCGCTTCCAAGGAGGAAAATGGCGTTAGAGACATAGCCGATGTGGTGGCTGCCACCGCTAGCCAAAAGTTTCTCTGGAACAAGAGCCCGTGACATTTGAGGTAAGGTTCTTGAAAATCCGAACCAACCACTCACTAGGCTCCAGATCTAAGGGGTGCGCCCAGATCCGAGGCCAACGGATGGGAGCCACCCGAGACAAGGTCCCCGTCATTAGATCTGCAACAGAGGAAGGCGGGGTAACCGCTGCTACGCGACCAAGAACTACCTCCCCCTCGCTACCCGCCCGGCCGAGGAGGGTGGCTAGCAACACCAGCGAGCATCCACTGATGCCAGGACCAACACGGCCCTGACCACCCGAGACCGCCGCAATGATGCCCAAGTCCTTGCTAGAGGAGCGAAGCAAGGAGATCCTCACCGCCACCGTCCTTGCTAACCCCGTGTTGGCTTCCCGGTAGGCGCCTCTGGCGGTGGCGAGGGAGAAGAGCGGTGTGGGAATACTGGGCGGCTAGGGTTTCGTCGCTGTCCGAGTCGCCTCAGAGCCAAGCTATGTGGGAGTCGAGCAAGAGGCAGGACAACTATTCTGCATAAAATTGAATGTGTTATATCCATTAATTCCTTTTCTGCCAGACACACGATTTGAAGTGTTCAAATTATAGGGGATTGATATCTAAATTTTGCCCGAGAATCTTGTCAAGCATTTGACCAGTGATTCCGGTAAAACAGGTTACAAGATCTCCAAGCTCCCTGGGATTTTGTTGTTTTTTTTTTGGTAGCCAGATCCGTGATACAGATTACCTCACTTTCTTCGCCTGGCAATGTTGTATCAACAATTCTACATCCACTACCCTATGTATTTCAACTAGTGTGTTCATCTCATCTTTGCCTAGTAACAGTGCGGAAGATGTCATAAAAGGTGTAAGAAAGCAAGCAGAAGATCAGGTGCTGGACTGCTGTTGTTAAACATGGAGGCGTCACCACTCACCACTCACCAGCAGATCGCCAGCTCAGGTACGGTAAATCGGAGTGCTTTTCCATTAGCGCACCACTTTCTGTATCCATCAGTCACTCGCTAGAGATTTCCAGTACAGCATGGTACGTCTAGTTTCTGGCCTGCCTTTTCCAAGTCCAAAGCCTAATTATCCCAAGGAGATAGCCATTCCGGAACAATAAATCCAGTCGCGCGTCCTCCAAAGTGTTCCATGAAGTTTGCGCCGGAAATTTTTCGGCCCCAATCGCGCGGTCCAAAGCCTACTTCAACATACGCGGCTCAATACGTTGTCCAGCGCTTGGCAAGCCCATCACAGAGGACGTTTCAGGCGCGCCGGACAGAGCGAGAAGCGAGGCGGGGAGTGGCGGGCCCAACGCGTCCTTGACACACGCACCCAACCGTCGTCTACCTAGCGCAGTGGCAACCACGTCGATCGAATCGCGAACCGCTGGAATGGAGCGCGAACTCCAGGGAAGAGCAACCGCAACCCTCTTCGATATCTGTGCCGCCATTCATCCCCGCTCAATAAGACCCATACGTCTGCGCATTCCGATCTCCAACCGGCCGACGCCCTTCATCTCTACGACTGAGCAACCTCTCCTCTCTGACCATAAGCAACCTCTCTTTGCCATCGGACTCCGATAGCGATGGGAAGCCGCCAGGATGGTGCCATTGGTGGGAATGAACTGCCACGCCTAGCAGCTCTAGTTCCTCGCTGACGGACGACCAGGAGACGGAGTGGGAAGCCGTTGCCGACGACTGCCAGGAGGAGGAGGGGAGGCCATCGCTGACGACGGCCATGAGGAGGAGGAGGACAGGAAGAGGATGGAGATGCTAGGTGGAGGCGGCTGAAGGGGAGGAAGCGGCAGCGGCAAAGAAGGAGGCAAGGACCCGGGCGAAGGAGAAGACGGAGGCGCAGCCGGCGAGCACCGACGACAACGAATACACCAAGGACTACTCGTCGGAGGGGGACACAAGCTCCTCGGATGCGTCGAACTCCACTACCTCTTTGGAAGAGGTGACGATCAGCAAGCGCCTCTGTGAGGACGATGATGCGGGGCCATCAAAGAAGAAGTAGCTTATAGTTAAAAATGAGTTTGAACATATATTTTTTCGCAGTTTTTATGTTTAATTTATTTCAATATGTTGCACTACTTTGAAAATTCGATTCTACCTACAAATTCCTTCTCTCTATTGAAATGAAAATGAAAAAAAGAGTTATTTTAATGTTTGGGGACGCGTTTGGGGGCCGCGGCTGGGCAGCGACACGTCCCAAATGCGAAACGAAGCAGAGGCGTCTCCCAAACGCTCGATCCGGCGCCGTTCAGGGACGCTTTGGGGGACACGACTGGAGATGCTCTAACAACTCGAGAATACCCCTTGGTTCGTGAGAAACAACCTTGGCGATTAGGGTTTTCCTGCCATGGCGGCGCCACCGATCTACCTCGTCTTCTATGGCCATCTTGATCCTTATATATAGCTAGGAGAGCTCCTTTTTTTCCGCAGTTTGGTTAGGATTTGTGTTCTACTTAGGAAGACGTGGCAGAGATGGTTCCCTAAAGACGCAATAATGTTCTCTCCATGTGCGTCAAGCCTTGCCGAGAGTGTGTGGAGGCGTGTCTCCAATGGTTCTCGCTGGTTGTGGTCAATGCTTTTTTGATCTACTCTTCTCTTTCTCATCGAAGGTTGTTCTCTCGTGTGTTGGTCCTTTTGGGCCTTAGCACGACTATTTCCTATTTTTCTATCACAACAAACTCTACCATGACAAGTTTTGTCCGGCTCTAGTGAGTGAGGGGCAAGGATGGCGGTGCACTATCAGCTCGCTCGAGTGCTTGTAGTCGTCGTTAGGTGGTCCAAGAACTTGTTTGTGATTTTTATTACTTCTAGGATTTCTTAAAATACTCTTGAGGATTATGAATAAATCGGTGGATTTATCGGAAGAAAAAAGATAGCCTCCGTTCCAACCATTATATACTGTTCATCCACTTTGCTTTAGCCAGTTTGGGCCAGACCATGATTAGAACCCAAGTACATGAGTGGGTGCACGGAGAAGATGACCAAGGCAAAAAGATCAACCTTATTTGTAGATGAAAAGAGATCTCCTTGGTAGTGAGTGAGTAAGTTAGCGCGTGAGTGACGGAGTGCGCACGATATGAACTGTCAATTAAAATCCTTGTGCGCATACCAAACTGCTTTAGTTAACGTAATCCACGAGGCAGATGTCCTGATAGGATTTTGAAGTGGGGATCAATTAGCAGATAAGCTTTTCTGCGTCCTGATGCGCTATGTGCACGCGGTGTTTTGATTCTTTATTACACGGGGGCAGAGCATCGACGTGTCATCAGGTGGTCGCTTCCGAAGCTCCATGTAGGATGTATTGGTGTGACGAGACGCGCCAGGTCAGTAGGTTATTGATTTGCTGGGTTAAGGTGGCAGAGGATTACGGAGTCAGAGCATGTAAAATAGGGCACCTGTTTTCTGCATCGTGTTGTGCTACGGGCACGCAGTGTTTTTTTTTTGTTAGTGGCGCATAGTGCATAAACATAGGGGCAGAACACCGACGTGTCAATAGGTGGTCACTTCCGAAAGCTCCATGTAGGATGAATTCATGACACTACGCGTTCGTATCAGGCAAAATCGGTCATCCTTTCCGCCATTGGAACGACATCCAACATTCAAAATTAGCCCAAACATACTTTGCATTTGCCACGCAGTCTCCAGCATTTCCAGTTAAAACCAAAGGTATATCTCTTTGTGACCTTCTTGATATTTACAGTAAATATGTCACTCTGCTGATTTCCCAGGCGGAGTGAGTATTGCAATAAAATTCGACACTCCCGCGAATAAAACAAACATTAATATGAAAAAACAGCACACCAGTTTTTAAAATAATGTTACGAAACAAGTGGCTAAACAACATTTTTTTGCTGTAGAATGATTTAAAATCACCTACGATGTCAACGAAAATCACGATTGGGTACAACAAAAAAACACACGTGTTTTTGCATCAATAAAAAATGGTTAAGTAACAATTTTTACTACAGATTTATTTGCAACAAAAATCACCAACTATTTTAACAAATCAAATATGTTTATAGCAATAAAAACATATGGTTGCAGTATTTTTAAAAGCATGTAAACATCATCAAAAAATTGGAGACACAAAACCGTAGCAAACACCCAAAAACCTTTCAACATCTTACGTGTGCTTTCCCAACAAGATTAAACGAGTTTGTTACAATTTGAAATTACGTATGCAATATGGAAAAAACCGAGGAAACACAACTTGTAGCAAAATGTCAAGATAAGACTTGCAACATCTCGTGTGTGCTTTCACAATAGACAGTACAAGATATCTACTAACTTGCGATCCTCCATATTTGTCACTAGATGGTTACTATTTGCCATCTATGACCTTATGACCAAAAACTCTTGGTAACTAGTTGAGAATCACTGACGGACTACTACAACCTCTTTCTTTGTGGTCTGGTCATGACAAAGTCGATGGTCCTAGATTCTATGACCAAAATTTTGATCACTAGCAAATCTAGCATGTCCAATATGTTGAGGTATTCTTGTAGTTGGAGCAATCGACGAAGGATGACAAAGGATATGTTTATCCTGCATGGGTGATAACATAGTCCCACATAATCCGAAGTGAACTTTGCCTTGTAGTTGTTTCTTCTTCCATTGTCTTATTTCTCTCGTGTGGCTGGGTGTGTCCTTGTCATGGAGAGGCATGGGCATGGATACCTTTTTAGTTGTATCACCTTCATGTAAACTTTTGAGTCTAATAAAAGCATCATTTATCGAGAAAAAAGTTGGGGTGTCTTAGAGATGCTCTGGTTGGATAATTAGGAAATAATTTCATGATTAATTTAAGAATATTAAACACGATGAAAAAAGATACTATCACGGGTAACTCGAACGTACTAGATGTACTAATCAACATGAATAATAGTAGTGCATACAGTACAATATCCATGACTAAAAAGAGGATTGAAATATACTTCACGTAATGATATGTTTCAAACGAAGTAGCTGTTGATGTAGCAGTGACATTTTTTACGACAATGTTGGTGAAGAAGGATCTACGCAGAAATGGATGAAGCCGACGGTATGCAGCACCGTTCAACTTGGATAGCAGACGACCCGTGATAAAGACCCTAAACTGTCACACGGAGCGCTTCCCAAAAACCTAGTGCGATCTCTCCCGCACATGATCACAAGGGCTATTGGTTTTTGGACACATGATCTCCCATTTTCCGGTGCACGCCGGTGGGCAGGTTGGAGTATACGACGGTGGAGATGCAAGCATAGAGATGTGGAAAAACCTAAGTCGTGTGTAAGGCCATGCATGACTATATAAAGTGGCTAAGGAAACCCTAGACAACGTGGACCATGCCTGTCAAAGACTCGTTTCGAGACTGTTATAGGGGCGACCCGAACCGAATAGATGTGAAGCGTCTGTCAAAGGCTCGTTTTTTCAGAACATCAAAAATAAATCCTCGGCTCGAGGCTCATTTCATAAAACATAGCGAGACGAGTGAGCATTATAGGAGGAGGAGGAGGAGGAGGAGGAGCACACATGTACCACTCTTTTTCTCGCTCGCTTACCAATTGGTGGAACAACCTCCCTAAGGGCATGTAAAACAGTGTACAATCAGCCCCCCGTCTGTAACATGATCCATGCAGGCACATTTCTGATGTGTAAGAAAGAGAAAGAGAAAAATGAGAGAGGCTATATGTAGTTCTCTTATCATGTGAAAATCGTTGGCTACTACCGTCATCTTTCCCATCGTATCCACATGTAGCCTGTCGTGGGCTCATGGACCCCCTATTTTTGGGCAAAGGCACGACAGGATTTGGCGATTTGCACAAAAATAACCCAAAAGTAAAAGAAAAGCACGGACTGACCCTCCGGCGAAACTATTTCACCCATCTAACTCTTTTGTGTGGCGGCCCTCCCATCGGCGCCACACATGCCAGTGTGGCGCCCCTCCTGCCGGCGCCACTCTCCCAGCCGACGTGGCGCCCTCGACGCCGAGCTGGTGCGCCGATCCGACGTGGCAGCATGTGTGGCGCCCCTCCCATCGGCGCCACACATGCACTTATAATTGCCCAAAACATACTGTGAGACAATTCGTCTGGGACTTAGCCGTTTTGGCGAGGCTCTATGTGTGGCGCCGATGCCACGGGCGCCGCACTAGCATGTGTGGCGCCGATGCCACGGGCGCCGCACTAGCATGTGTGGCGCCGATGCCACGGGCGCCACACATAGAGCCTCGCCAAAACGGCTAAGGACTTATCGTCCGGAGCCCCTGGATGTTTTCGACCCAAAAGTTGATATAAGTTGGCATGTGTGGCGCTGATGGCGTGTATTTCACACGTTCGTTGGGCAACCCCAAGAGGAAGGTATGATGCGCACAACAGCAAGTTTTCCCTCAGAAAGAAACCAAGGTTTATCGAACCAGGAGGAGCCAAGAAGCACGTTGAAGGTTGATGGCGGCGGGATGTAGTGCGGCGCAACACCGGAGATTCCGGCGCCAACGTGGAACCCGCACAACACAACCAAAGTACTTTGCCCCAACGAAACAGTGAGGTTGTCAATATCACCGGCTTGCTGTAACAAAGGATTAACCGTATTGTGTGGAAGATGATTGTTTGCGAGAGAAAACAAGTAAAAACAAGTATTGCAGTAGATTGTATTTCGAGTAAAGAGAATTGGACCGGGGTCCACAGTTCACTAGAGGTGTCTCTCCCATAAGACGAACAGCATGTTGGGTGAACAAATTACAGCTTGGGCAATTGACAAATAAAGAGAGCATGACCATGCACATACATATCATGATGAGTATAGTGAGATTTAATTGGGCATTACGACAAAGTACATAGACCGCCATCCAATCGCATCTATGCCTAAAAAGTCCACCTTCGAGGTTATCATCCGAACCCCTCCAGTATTAAGTTGCAAAGCAACGTGACAATTGCATTAAGTATGGTGCGTAATGTAATCAACAACTACATCCTTAGACATAGCATCAATGTTTTATCCCTAGTGGCAACGAAGCACAACACAACCTTAGAACTTTCGTCACATCGTCCCAGTGTCAATGCGAGCATGAACCCACTATCGAGCATAAGTACTCCCTCTTGGAGTTAAAAGCATCTACTTGGCCGAGCATCTACTAATAACGGAGAGCATGCAAGATCATAAACAACACATAAGCATAACTTTGATAATCAACATAACAAGTATTCTCTATTCATCGGATCCCAACAAACGCAACATATAGAATTACATATAGATGATCTTGATCATGATAGGCAGCTCACAAGATCCGACAATGATAGCACAATGGGGAGAAGACAACCATCTAGCTACTGCTATGGACCCATAGTCCAGGGGTAGACTACTCACTCATCACTCCGGAGGCGACCATGGCGGTGTAGAGTCCTCCGGGAGATGATTCCCCTCTCCGGCAGGGTGCCGGAGGCGATCTCTAGGATCCCCCGAGATGGGATCGGCGGCGACGGCGTCTCAGTAATGTTTTCCGTATCGTGGCTCTCGGTACTGGGGGTTTCGTCACGGAGGCTATTTGTAGGCGGAAGGGTAAGTCGAGAGGCGGCACGGGGGCCCCACACCACAGGGCCGCGCGGCCAAGGGGGGGGCCGCGCCGCCCTAGGGTTTGGCTCCCCCGTGGCCCCTCTTCGTCTCGTCTTCGGTCTTCTGGAAGCTTCGTGAGAAAATAGGCCTCTGGGCTTTTATTTCATCCAATTCCGAGAATATTTCTTTACTAGGATTTCTGAAACCAAAAACAGCAGAAAACAAAGAATCGGCACTTCGGCATCTTGTTAATAGGTTAGTTCCGGAAAATGCACGAATATGACATAAAGTGTGCATAAAACATGTAGATAACATCAATAATGTGGCATGGAACACAAGAAATTATCGATACGTTGGAGACGTATCAGCATCCCTAAGCTTAGTTCTGCTCGTCCCGAGCGAGTAAAACGATAACAAAGATAATTTCTGGAGTGACATGCCATCATAAACTTGATCATACTATTTGTAAAGCATATGTAGAGAATGCAGCGATCAAAACAATGGTGATGACATGAGTAAACAAGTGAATCATAAAGCAAAGACTTTTCATGAATAGCACTTCAAGACAAGCATCAATAAGTCTTGCATAAGAGTTAACTCATAAAGCAATAATTCAAAGTAAAGGTATTGAAGCAACACAAAAGAAGATTAAGTTTCAGCGGTTGCTTTCAACTTGTAACATGTATATCTCATGGATATTGTCAACATAGAGTAATATAATAAGTGCAATAAGAAAGTATGTAAGAATCAATGCACAGTTCACACAAGTGTTTGCTTCTTGAGGTGGAGAGAAATAGGTGAACTGACTCAACATTGAAAGTAAAAGAATGGTCCTCATAGAGGAAAAGCATCGATTGCTATATTTGTGCTAGAGCTTTGATTTTGAAAACATGAAACAATTTTGTCAACGGTAGTAATAAAGCATATGCATCATGTAAATTATATCTTATAAGTTGCAAGCCTCATGCATAGTGTACTAATAGTGCTCGCACCTTGTCCTAATTAGCTTGGACTACCTGGATTATCACCGCAATACATATGCTTTAACCAAGTTTCACAAAGGGGTACCTCTATGCCGCCTGTACAAAGGTCTAAGGAGAAAGCTCGCATTTGGATTTCTCGCTTTTGATTATTCTCAACTTAGACATCCATACCGGGACAACATAGACAACGGATAATGGACTCCTCTTTTAATGCTTTAAGCATTTGACAACAATTAATTCTTTTCTCATTAGAGATTTGAGGATATTTGTCCAAAACTGAAACTTCCACCATGAATCATGGCTTTAGTTAGCGGCCCAATGTTCTTCTCTCACAATATGCATGCTCAAACCATTCAACTCGGTGTAGATCGCCCTTACTTCGGACAAGACGAACATGCATAGCAACTCACATGAAATTCAACAATGAGTTGATGGCGTTCCCCAGTAAACATGGTTATCGCACAACAAGCAACTTAATAAGAGATAAAGTGCATAATTACATATTCAATACCACAATAGTTTTTAAGCTATTTGTCCCATGAGCTATATATTGCAAAGGTGAATGATGGAATTTTAAAGGTAGCACTCAAGCAATTTACTTTGGAATGGTGGGAAAATACCATGTAGTAGGTAGGTATGGTGGACACAAATGGCATAGTGGTTGGCTCAAGTATTTTGGATGCATGAGAAGTATTCCCTCTCGATACAAGGTTTAGGCTAGCAAGGCTTATTTGAAACAAACACAAGGATGAACCGGTGCAGCAAAACTCACATAAAAGACATATTGAAAGCATTATAAGACTCTACACCGTCTTCCTTGTTGTTCAAACTCAACACTAGAAATTATCTAGACCTTAGAGAAACCAAATATGCAAACCAAATTTTAGCATGCTCTATGTATTTCTTCATTAATGGGTGCAAAGCATATGATGCAAGAGCTTAAACATGAGCACAACAATTGCCAAGTATCACATTACCCAAAACATTTATAGCAATTACTACATGTATCATTTTCCAATTCCAACCATATAACAATTTAACGAAGGAGAAACTTCGCCATGAATACTATGAGTAGAAACCAAGGACATATTTGTCCATATGCTACAGCGGAGTGTGTATCTCTCCCATAAAGTGAATGCTAGGATCCATTTTATTCAAACAAAACAAAAATAAAAACAAACCGACGCTCCAAGAAAAAGCACATAAGATGTGGCCGAATAAAAATGTAGTTTCGGGGAGGAACCTGATAATTTGTTGATGAAGAAGGGGATGCCTTGGGCATCCCCAAGCTTAGACGCTTGAGTCTTCTTGATATATGCAGGGGTGAACCACCGGGTGCATCCCCAAGCTTAGAGCTTTCACTCTCCTTGATCATGTTGCATCATACTCCTCTCTTGATCCTTGAAAACTTCCTCCACACCAAACTCGAAACAACTCATTAGAGGGTTAGTGCACAATATAAATTGACATATTCAGAGGTGACACAATCATTCTTAATACTTCTGGACATT
>NC_061509.1:218688124-218735440 GCF_022539505.1 Lolium rigidum
ATATTGGGATTCCCAAAAGCTGTACAGATCACAAACTCGCATTAACTTGGTGTTACTGACGACACTTTCTTGACAGATCAATATTAATGGGGGCATGCCTGGCATGTAGGATCACCTTCACACATGGGATGGCACGACCAAGTCGGGAATGTGGAGATTGCAATGATTAGCACAAACATAAGTTTTTAAATAGTCAATACTATTTACTCTTGGTTAACAGTACTCCTGGCCAGGACATTCATATAATGCAAAACATTTCTGGTACATTCTACCCTTAAGAAACTCCATCTAGTCCTACAAAACATACATATGTGATAAATTTTGGCCACGATTCGGGGGCACTCACATAAACCGCAGTGAAGAAATGAATTGCTTAAGCTTAGGGTGCTCGCCACAACATCTGACAAAGCCTACTTGGACAGTCCCTTCTCACTTCACAACATGCTGCATAACACAAAATAAAAAGCAAAGAATAGAGATGTACAGCTTAGAAGTCAGAAATATACTACAAAATTCAACAAAACAATATATTTCAAACATGAAGCTCATTTAATTATCCACCTTTTTAGAGCGATTAGATCATACGGTCCACAATGGGAGTTGTGCTATAATAATTCCTATTGACAGAACTGACAGCATACCTGAAATACACTAATAATCGTGCGTACAAACTGGGACCATCATCTCGAGTTGCTACGCAGGAATCGCCTCCGGCCATGGCCTGCAACCTACAGATGAGGCGATTCTGAAATGAGACAAAAACAATTGGCATCACAAGATAAGTTAGATAGAAGAGTCAGAGCCAGCACGACAGTTTGGTGAGACTAAGCATTTTTCAGGTTGAAAAACAAATAAGCATCTCAAGCCCGATAAATAGAGGGTAATATCATTGACAAATCCGGCTATATCTATTGGATGCAATGGCAGGGCAGTCGGACAAGTAAGGTAAGCAACAAGTAACTCATGGACGGCGAGCCCTCTCCCAGTCTCACGCCACATCATCCCTAGACTGCCACACCGCAGTGCCGGCGCACTGCCGCCTCCAGACTGGTGACAATACATGTGTTTCTCCAACCCATCACCTCGGGGGCACAGTCGCCTCACGTTGGTCAGCAGGCAGGTTGGTCAACTGTATTGCCCATATTTCACTATCCTTTTTGTCCAAGGAGTATAAGATGATCCAGTTTGAACCAGGAACTTCACCATGACAATGTATTACAGCATGTATATAACTGCCTGAAATCTCGTTATAAAAAAACTTTCTAAAGACACATAATTTACTCTTCTTCCATGGGGGAAAAATGCAACAGATGGCACTGTATAGGAACTGAATCCATGAAAGTTCACTCTCAATGTTGCTAACCCTAACACTCTCAGTTCCCAATATGTTAGCATCTGGACAGTGTAAAGACCTAAAAAGAAATAACCCAGTTCTAGTTGGACAATCGCATGTCAGAGCACAACCCTCACATTCCTCTAACTGATGCACCTAAATGAAAAATGAAAAATTATATGTGCGTGCATGTTCAGTACTGGTACTCAGTGTAATATTTCTCTTCCATGGTGTATGGGTACAAAGTTGGGATATTCACTTTGGCTCATAGGAGCATTTGCTTCCATTGTGTGAATCTACATTTCGAAGTGTCAAAAAATTCTAAACTAAAAATTTTCATGTACATCTACACATTTTATGTTCGTACACAAGTTTTCAAAAAAAAACTATAAAAATTTGTGGCTCCAGTAAAAAAGACAAATTTTGGTGCTATAACACGACTACGTACAGGACATTTTTTTATCTTTTTTGTACACGCCACAACAAAAAAATTATGTCAGAATTTTTTAACATTTTTAAAATTGTTTTTTAATTATTTTATATAATAGGAGCATTTGCTCCTATGAGCCAAAACGCCACCTCCGCTTGGAGTTGTGTATCGGTAGTTCACAGGGGACTGAACTCCGTCTATCGGCATACCTGTGCCGTCCAGGGCGAGCGTCTTTTTCCGCGGGTAGCCTGCTCGGTGAGGAACTGCAGCTCTGTGGCACCCTCTCCCCACAGAAACAACGAGCTCGTTCTCGAACGAACACCGTCGGGGCGGGAGGAGGTCAGGAGGCGGCGTCTACGACACGAATGAGGCTGGGGGAGGGAGGAGGCCGACGCGCAGGAGGTTTGGCGGCGGCCAGCGCGCAGGAGGTTGGGAAGCGGCGCGGGAGGCCGCTCGCGGCACACAGGTGGTTGGGGGAGGGAGGCGGCTGGCGCACAGGAACCTTGGCGTCGGCCGGCGTGTAGGAGGTTGGCAGGCGGTGCACACGAGGCTGGGGAAGGCTGCCTCCGGTGCGGAGGAGGTTGGGAGACGTTACCCGGGTCAGCCGGCGACACGCAAGAGGCGTGGATCGAGAGCGCCGCCGCGTCGTTGTCTGGGGGATTAGGGCAACGGGGAATCGAGGAAAAGAAGATCACACGAGCGCACGAGGGTAAATCAGAGGCAGCCGCGGCACCAGCAAGCGGAATGGAGCGGGGTGGCGCCGGAGAAGGAGCTCGCGCGACACCGGCGGAATGGCGAGGCGGCGGTGTGTTCGTGGTAGATAACGGAGGATGCTTAGCGGAAAGGAAGGGATAAGAGCATGTCTAGCAGCCCTTACTTTTCTGCCCCGGTTTCGCCGTTTTTTCGTCCCGTATAAAAAAATGCTCGTAGATACACCGCTCCGTCTAGCAGACCCCGTATTTGACCCCGTATATTTGTAAATTTAAAACCCTGGGAAACTTGTTCATTCACATAGTTTGTCGATCATACATAGGATTCGACGTACCTACATACAAAATGCGCGATCATGGATCGCGACTTCTAGTCGGAGAGGTCGATGATGTACCCGTCGGCCTCCGCCTCCGCCTCCCGCGCCTCCGCCTCCTCACTGCGGCGATGGCCGCCGCCCTATCTTCCTCCTCCGCCCTCTTCCTCTCGTCGGCGTCCTTGAGGGACTCTTCAATCGCCTTAAAGAAGGCGGGGTCCTGGTCCTCGTCTTCCTCCTCCTCCTCGCCGGCGAGCGGAGCACCTCCGCCGCTGGTGCTCCCGATGGTCGCCCTCCATGCCTCGTTCACCCGGCGACGGCGCTCCCACTCGGCGCGCCACGCCTCGAACTTGGGGCCGCTTATCGGTTTGAGCGGCGGGTCCTCGTGGTACCAGCGGCCGCCCCGCGTGAAGTCACGGAGCTTCGGCGGGATGAACGCGCCGCCGTCGTACTTGCAGGCCGCGCGGCGGCTCCCGGCGGCGGATCTTTTGCATTGAAGCCGCCAGGCATCCTCCACGTTGTCCGGCGAGCGGGATCGCTTCGATCCGCTCGCCGGCGAGGCGGTACTGCGGCGGCGGGAGTCCATGCCGGAGATGGGATGGAATGCGGCGTGGGGGAGTGAGTAATTTCTCGCCGGAGCAAGATGGAGGAGGCGGCGGCACACGGCGGAGCTAGGGTTGCGAGTGAGGGGTTAATCCCTCACTCGCACCTGCTCCCAGTATAAGTAGTATAAGTAGGGGGCGGCGGGGCCGATTTCCTAGGCCCCGTATTCCACCGAAACGGGGCGGCCCGAATACGGGGCCTGCTAGACGGCCCACCTGCCCCGTATCTCGCCGGAATTTTACGGGGGCCTGTTAAACATGCTCTAATGGACCTTGTTTTTTTACAGGGTCAATGAAACGTCTCTTCCAAACCACATGCCCACTCGTCTGGGACAACACAGCCAGAAGCTTCACCAGAGGACGACGCGTAGTCAGCCTGTAGGTGGTCACGGGCCGTCCACGGGGCCGCCAGCCCAGCCCCATTAAAACTTTATATCGGACACCCACGGTCAGGGGAAAAATCTGGGTGGGCTTCCGCTACGCGTGTCCCTACCGCAGCCAGCCGCCGCTCGACGATTTCTTCCTCGCTCCGCTCCCCTTCGTCGCGCGCCGCGCCAGGGCCAGCGAGGCAGCGACGGTCCGCCGGTCCGCCCCTCTCAATCCGCTCCCTCCCTCAGCTCCCTCCGTCCACTCCGCTTCTCCCTCGAGCTCGCGCGCCTCCGCTGCTCGCCGCTCCCCTCCACCGCGAAGCTGTAGATCCATCGCATCGAGCTCGTCCTCCCCATGGCCACTGCCCTCCGCCTCCCGTGTTTTCTTGGGGATCCCGGCGGCCGGCGAGGTTCTTGGCGAGGTTCTCAGGGAGGTGTCACGGCGCTAAGCATTCCTACGGAGAGGGATCGCTGGTTGTTCCTGATGAGGCTGGGGGAATCGCAACTAGCTATTCTTTTCCTGGCGCTGGCGGGTATACACGGACGCCGCTTTTGATGAACGTATTATTACGGATACATAGCGGCATTCCGTTTACCTTGATGGGCTCAGGCGGGCACTTGGTGGGCCACCGCTAACGTGCCCAATTACAGGCATAAGGCACATGCGTGCAATCGCTTAGGCCAGCTGCAGTCCACGCTCAGTCAATGGACGGTCGTGTCTAGATCAGCCTGTAGGTGGTCACGGGCCGTCCACGGGGCCGCCAGCTCAGCCCGATTAAAACTTTATATCGGACACCCACGGTCAGGGGAAAAATCTGGGTGGGCTTCCGCTACGCGTGTCCCTACCGCAGCCAGCCGTTGCTCGACGATTGCTTCCTCGCTCCGCTCCCCTTCGTCGCGCGCCGCGCCATGGCCAGCGAGGCAGCGACGGTCCGCCGGTCCGCCCCTCTCCATCCGCTCCCTCCCTCTGCTCCCTCCGTCCACTCCGCTTCTCCCTCGAGCTCGCGCGCCTCCGCTGCTCGCCGCTCCCCTCCACCGCGAAGCTGTAGATCCGTCGCATCGAGCTCGTCCTCCCCATGGTCACTGCCCTCCGCCTCCCGTGTTTTCTTGGGGATCCCGGCGGTCGGCGAGGTTCTTGGCGAGGTTCTCAGGGAGGTGTCACGGCGCTAAGCATTCCTATGGAGAGGGATCGCTGGTTGTTCCTGATGAGGCTGGGGGAATCGCAACTAGCTATTCTTTTCCTGGCGCTGGCGGGTATACACGGACGCCGCTTTTGATGAACGTATTATTACGGATACATAGCGGCATTCCGATTACCTTGATGGGCTCAGGCGGGCACTTGGTGGGCCACCGCTAACGTGCCCAATTACAGGCATATGTCTAGACCCACATGGAAGAGACACAAAATAGCTAAAGCACCGGCGAACTGCTGAGAATTCACCGATTGCAACGGCCCTAATCTATTTAGATAACGTGTTTTCAGTCGTAGTCATCAACATAAAGAAGCAGTACTACTACCTTGTGCGGCCTTTTATTAGAGGGAAAACTGGCCAAAAATTGATACAAGTGCTTCAATATTGCCATGGAACACGACCACATTGAGCACAACCCCCAACTGACCTGGCCAAATTCCAACAATCGGCCACACTCGGGCCATCGAGCATACAAGAGAACTATGTTGGACTTGCACCGACCGAATCTACCACACCACCGGTTGCCGGTCATCGTTGCCGTAGGGGGGACACTCCGCTGCAGCTCCAACTCCGCAACAACACAGAGAAGATCCATCGAACATGTTGGTAACTAACTATCAAAGCCCAAGCCACGAACTAAGGTCTGCTCGACTCATCATCTTTGCCAAACTGCCTGCAGCGCCTCCGAGCGAGTCGTCTCACCAACCATCCATCCTCTAGTCCCCAAGTCAAAACCATCCATCCTCTAGTCCCCAAGTCAAAACCAACTCCAAGACGATGCCCTCAACAAGGAGAAATAAGCAAAAGCGTCTCCATCGTCTGATCCCAAGGATCTGAGATTTCCCTCCGGAGGAAAGACTACGGGATGGCAAGACGAGCCTCAACGAACCTTCCAAGAAGGTCAACAACACCAACTGGTGTCGTTGTTGCTAGTCTTGACCAAATTTAGGACAAAGGTTCCTCCTAGGAGTCTCCACCTCGAACCACCCAAGCGGACTGTCGATGAACTTCAACCAATCTTCCGCAACCAAGACCGCACCAACACCACCTCCCCGTCGCTACCAAGCCCCAACAGCTCCATGATGGACCGGATTTGGGCTAGCAACACAACCACGTGTGCCACCACCCCTCCAAAATAGCGACACCACTACCGCCACACCACCACCCCGCCAGCCCGGCCAGACGCAGAGATCGAACCCAGAGCTCCAGATATGTCACACGGTGATGGCTATGAAATACGCCATTTTTCCTCGCGTTTAAACCCTTTGCTATGTCAAGAAATTGACTAAACTTCTCTCTAAGTGTGACACTAATGACTAATTATTTTAAAGATTTGCAATCTTTTCTATCTTTGAATGGTGTGCAGGAAATCAAGTCTTAATGGAAAATGGACCTACAGTTACTGAAGAAAATCTCATCACAAGTGCAACAAAATCAACCAGAGGGTGAAAGTCGGTTCTAGTAGGTCTAGCAGGCAACAGTACGAGCAAGACCCGCCCGTACTGTCTGCCCGTATGGTGTGCCGCAGCTCTCCCGAGGTCAAACCCTATAAGTTCTATGAAGGGAGCTGACGAGGTGGTTCCTCGGCAATTCCCACCATGAGAGGCTTAGGGTTGACGGAAGGCGACAATGGAGATTGCGGGAGCGAGAGAAGGCACGACGTACCCAGGTTCACGTCCCCACGGTGGAGGATCGCTACGTCCTGCTAGCAATCCACTATATGAATATACAAGTATAGGGAGCCGTCATAGGCGGTGTTGTTGTATCTAGTCTAGTTCTAATCTGCGGGTTGCGATGTCTAGGCGTATTGCGTCTATGTGTTTCTGTTTCTGAATCTATGATCTAAGGGGTGCCCCTGCCTGGCTTTATATATCAACCAGGCGGTTTACAAGAGTCCTAGTAGAATTCGTATTGGTGTCTTCTTTCATATAGTCCAAGTTGATATTGCTTGTGAGTCCAGCTTGTCGAGTCCTTGCGCTGGTCCATCTTCATAATTTGTACCGGGTATAGCAATGTCGGGTACACGAAGGGTAATGTCCACATCAGTAGCCCCCGAGTGTCTGGCCGAAGTGAAGCTTCGGGTAGGGACTAAAGTTGTCATCGTCCATATGTCTTGATCATCTGTTGAATCGTGTGCTTGATGTAGAGTCGAAGTTATTCTTTATCGGGTGCGCGAACAGCGCTCCCGATGGGAGTAGCCCCCGAGTCTATGGGCGGGTGCTCGCAGCCGTGCATAGACTCAAGTTGTACTACTCGAAGATCTTGATGTTGATATCGACGTCTTCAAATTATTCCATCATCCGATAAAAGGTGCAAGCTTTGAGAGAAGCCGGAGATCTGGATTGTTAAAAGCTTCAGGTCCGTTCTTCTTTATCAACGCGGCTTCCGTCTTTTTATTGGGTGCGCGGCTAGCGCTCCCGATGGGAGTAGCCCCCGAGCCTATAGATGCCTATGCAGTAGTCATGTATAGGGTGTGAAATACTGAGTCAAATATCGTATATTTCTTCGAGTTCCGAGAACATTTGGATGTTGATGATATCGATGATTTTGATGATGTCACAGAGGAATTGATGATTTTGATGATGTCATGGAAGAGTCGATGATTTTGATGATGTCATGGAGGAGTCGATGATTTGATGATGTCATGGAAGAGTCGATGATTTTGATGATGTCATGGAGGAGTCGATGATTTGATGATGTTATGGAGGAGTCGATGATTGGTCCGCGGCAACAACCGAATGTAGGGTGCGCCGCAAGCCCGACGGACTCAAGGAGCCATGTATTTTTGTACATCATCAGCGGCAACACCCGAGCATGGGGTACACTGCAGGCCTGACGGACTTATTGCATCTTACTGAGCCGTGTATTTTTGTAAATCGTCAGCAGCAACACCCGAATATAGGGTGCACTATAGGCCTGACAGACTCATTGCATCTTACTGAGCCGTGCATTTTTGTAAATCGTCGGCGGCGACACCCGAACATAGGGTGCACTCCAGGCCCGACTGACTCATTGCATCTTACTGAGCGGTGCGTTTTTGTAAATCGTCGGCGGCAACACCCGAATATAGGGTGCACTGCATACCCGACGAACTAATTGCATCTTACTGAGCTGTGTATTTGTTTATATAGTGGTCATCAGCAAGTTGTGAGTGATCCGTTCACGTTGCAGCCCCAAAGAACCTGTATTAATGGCAACATATCGTCTTGAGTCATACCCATGTGTCTTGAATTATGTCGGAAGCAGCCCCGAGTCAACGAGGGAACCATGTGCACGACAGACTCATTGCATCTTACGGAGCCGGATTTACTTTGCGTAATTTCCATCGATTGTAGCACTCGCATGTTTCCTGAGGCTTTTGACGAAAATTACAAGATAAAAACTTCGTAGCCTCCGAGTATTACCGGGTATACTTATTGTATTTGATGTGCCGAGAAATTTCCAAAATGACCATTGTATGCACGATGTTTTTCTTTGTAAATTGGCGCTCCCGATGGGAGTGATAGTTGTAATAGCCAAATATTTTGATGAGATCATCAATAATATAAAGTTTCTTCGTGTTTGCTTAAATTCCATCGCTCCTGGTGGGAATAAATGCAATAGTTGAAGATCTTTCAGGAGCCCCCTAGTAATTTCAACGCACCCGGAAGTGTACCGGATCAATATTATATAAGATGGTATCCATTGAAGTTCATGAACGATGAATCCACTGACCCGAGAGTGCATCGGGTCAATATTATATAAGATGATATCCATTGAAGTTCATAGGCGATGAATACACTGACCCGAGAGTGCATCGGGTCAATATTATATAAGATGATATCCATTGAAGTTCATACATGATGAATACACTGACCTGACAGTGCATTGGGCCAGTATTATATGAGATGATATCCATTGATAACCATAGGTGATAAAGTCATTGACCCGTGATTGCGTCGGGTTATTTATATAGCCATGGAAGATAAATCCATTGATAACCATAGATGATGAAGCCATTGACCCGTGATTGCATTGGGTCAATATGTATAGAGCCATGGACGATAAATCCATTGATAACCATAGATGATGAAGCCATTGACCCGTGATTGCATCGGGTCAATATTTATATAGCCATGTATGATAAATCCATTGATAACCATAGATGATGAAGCCATTAGCTCGGCTGCAACAAGGCCAATATGGAAGCAGGTCGCATGGTGGACGCAGTCGAAATAATTGCACAGTCAGAAATAGTCGATATGGCGGGCGTAGTTGAAGTAGTCGCACTGCCATAAATAGTTGATGTGGCGGGTGATAACTCACAAGTATAGGGGATCGCAACAGTCTTCGAGGGAAGTAAAACCCAAATTTATTGATTCGACACAAGGGGAGATAAAGAATACTTATAAGCCTTAACAACTGAGTTGTCAATTCAGATGCACCTGGAAAAGCACTAGTAACGGGGGTGATGTGAAAGCAACGAGTAATATGAGAGCAATAGTAACGAGTAACACAGCAGCGATAATAGATAACACAGAGGCAATGGCACCAGAAAATAGTTGATACTACTTCCAATGACATATAGAACGAGTATATGATGATGAGAGATCGACCGGGGTTCCCAGCTATCCTCACTAGTGGTAACTCTTCAATAACAAGTGTTGGGTGAACAAATTACAGTTGGGCAATTGATATGATTGAAATATCATTAAGACAGAACATCAAGATTATTAATCATGTAGGCATGTTTTCCATATATAGTCATACGTGCTCGCAATGAGAAACTTGTACAACATCTTTTGTCCTACCAGCCGGTGGCAGCCGGGCCTCAAGAGAATCTACTGGCTATTAAGGTACTCCTTTTAATAGAGCACCGGAGCAAAGCATTAACACTTGGTGAAAACATGTGATCCTCATACCTACGCCTTCCCCTCCAGTTATCACGATTCTTTGTCACTGCGGGGCCTCGGGTTCCGGACATAGACATGTGCAAACAACTTGTAGATACAATCTAAGCAATACATATAGAGCTTAAATATAAGATCATGCCACTCGTGCACTAGTGACAAGCATTAAACACAACAAGATTGCAGCAACAATAACTTCACAAACTTTATAGATAGACTAATCATAATGTAACAATCCATCGGATCCCAACAAACACAACACCGATTACATCGAGATGAATCTCAATCATGTAAGGCAGCTCATGAGATCATTGTATTGAAGTACATGGGAGAGAGAGTACCAACTAGCTACAGCTAGAACCCGTAGTCCATGGGGGAACTACTCACGGAGCATGATGGAGGCGGTGGCATTGATGGAGATGGCTTCGGGGGCACTTCCCCGTCTCGGCGGCGTGCCGGAACAGAGACTTCTGTCCCCCGAAACGGAGTTTCGCGATGGCGGCGGCACCCCTGGAGTCTTTCTGGAGTTTCGTCAATTGGTATCGCGTTTTTAGGTCGCAAGGGACTTTATAGGCGAAGAGGCGGAGTCGGAGGGGCCACGGGGCCCCCTCCGCATAGGCTGGCGTGGCCAGGGGGCCACCCGCGCCGCCATATGGTGTGGGCCCCCTGCTGCCCGCCTCCGACTCTCCTTTGGTGTTCTGGAACCTTCCGGGGAAAATAAGATATTTGGTCTTTGTTTCGTCGAATTCCGAGAATATTGCCCGAACAGCCTTTACGGAACCAAAAACAACGGAAAACGAGAGCCGGCACTTCGGCATCTTGTTAATAGGTTAGTTCCAGAAAATGCATGAAATCATCATAAAGTGTGAGCAAAACATGTAGGTATTGTCATAAAACTAGCATGGAACATCAGAAATTATAGATACGTTGGAGACGTATCAGCGGGCGCAGCTGAAATAGTCACGCGGCCAGAAATAGTTGATGTGGCGGGCGCAATCGAAATAGTTGCGCGGCCAGAAATAGTTGATGTAGCCGCGCGGTGCCTGGCCAACGTGACCGATGAAGGGGACGCAGTCGATATGGCGGATCCGCGACTGGTGAGCACCCGAGTATATTGAGTCCGCGATGTCGTGTCCGCGACAGGCGAGCCCAGAGTGCGACGAGTGCGCGATGGCAAGTGCGGTCGTCGAAGCTTTGTTTCAATCTGCAGTTATATTAAAGTACACAAATTCGCACACAAATAATAGCACGAGCCAAAAAAATATTTGGTGAAATAAATTTTATTGGAAATATAGCACCTGATATGTTTGTGTCGGACGATGAATTTGGGCCGACGGGTGTCTTCTGGCTGATCTTCCTAGTGGCAGAGTCGAACAAACTAAAGTTGGCCTCCGCTTCTCTACTGGATGATTTCCCTTGGGATTTGATCTCCACGTGGGTTACTTCCTCTTGGTTTCTCACAAACGCGGGTACGACATCTCTTCTCCTATTTTCTTTCTCTTTTCTGGTTTCTGACGTGATGCCTCCTCTAGTACTTTTGTTCATTTTCTTTCTTCCATGCAGGTGCAGCGACGCATCGTGCCGCTGGCCGCATATTGATTGAATTCTCTAATGATGGATCTTTGGCTTGCAGACTTGTGTAGAAGAGCTCGACGCGCGCTCTGCCAAATTCACTGACTCGGCTGCTGCCTTGCTTAGATATACGTGTTGTTGAAGAAGTAGATGATCTGTCGTCAAGTTGAAGATGAATTCGTCGGATCCCATCCGGATGACAAAATCCAGCTGTCGCAATTCCCACAAACGGCGCCAATTGATGAGGCGATTCCTCGGCAATGCCCACCATGAGGGGCTTAGGGTTGACGGAAGGCGACGATGAAGATTCCGAGAGCGAGAGAAGGCACAACGTACCTAGGTTCACGTCCCCGCGGTGGAGGATCGCTACGTCCTGCTAGCAATCCACCATATGAATATATGTGTACAGGGGGCGCCATAGGCGGATTTGTTGTATCTAGTCTAGTTCTAATCTACGGGTTGGGATGTCTAAGCGTATCGCGTCTATGTTTTTCTTTTTTCTGAATCTATGATCTAAAGGGTGCCCCTGCCTGGCTTTATATATCAACCAGGCTAGAGTTTACAAGAGTCCTAGTATAATTTGTATTGGAGTCTTGTTTGTTGTAGTCCAAATTGATATTCCTTGTGGTCCAGCTTGTCGAGTCCTTGCGTTGGTCCATATTCCTAATATGTACCGGGTATAGCAATGTCGGGTACCCAAAGGGTAATGCCCACATCATGAGCTATATGAAAAAGAGAGCCATTCATCGCCAAACAGAGCCATCATCCACCAGATCCATCTACACCACATCGAAGGAGATCCACCACAATTGTTCATCCATTTCATCTCCAATCTCCTCCATAGCCATATCCATCACCATTGTAATAGTGATATCCTTGAGAATTGGTGACCATTGTAAGAATATTGTGGTTTCCATCGAAGTATTTGCAACAATGATTTATGTCTTTGATCTTGGTATCATATGTGAGTAGTTCTCACGGGGTGCAGGTTGGGGTGAATCCTTGCAGCATTTATATGCATCTAATCTCATGATTTTGTGTACAAATTGAATAGGACCTTTGCAATCTTGTATCCTTGTCTCTTTGCCTCGATTTGATGATCTGCATGTACCCATATTTATCAGATTGATCAAGGGAAGAGGTGGGATGAGGGAGGAATGGAGTGCTATCATGAAACCTCAGTGACAGAAACGGAAAAGTAACGATACACGTTTAGTAATTCGCTCGGGATCAATGGAACAATCATGTAGCTTAATACTTTGGTCTGTATTCATTTACTTAATAATTGTCGTTACTCACGGTTGTGGGGACAATGGTTGTACCAAGAGACTCTTGTCACCTCTGATTTTAGGGGCAATAGTATTTACGGATGTGTTGCTCATAAATCTCTTATCACTATTTTATTTACTACACATTTAAACTTGATTTCTACATGTATGCATAGCTGCAGGAGAATCCTTGACCCTGGCCTATTTCAATCCATTGAACACAACATCAAACAAAGTAAACTAGAAAGGTCCAGGAAACATAAAATAAAATCAACTGTCAAGTCTTGTAGACATTTCCTTTAAACCACTTTAACAGTCTTCCCAAGGTTCGATTAAACCTAAGTCTTCTAGGGAAAAAGCTTACAATACTACAATCCATAATCCGGATTAAAGGTATCAACCCTTTTTCTGGCGCCATTGCAAGGGAAACTATTTCGTTGTTCCGGTAAGGTTACTAGAGACCTTGTTAGTTAGTTTTATTTTTTATTTTTATTTATTGTCATTAGTTTACCTTTTGTTATATATTTGAAAACCCTAAAAAAATAGTTACTTGTTTTTTACTTGTCATAATCAAATTTACCAAAAGGATAGGAACCAAGGCACAAAAGAAGCTCGGGGAATATGCTATCCCCAATGATGATTTTATCCGTGCACATATTACTCAGTCTGCTGTCACGGTAGAGAACTATGACATTAAGCCTAACCTTTTAAGTTTGGTTGAACATAATTAATTTGTAGGCTCAGCCGCTGAGGATTCAGGTATTCACTTGCGGTAAAAACTTTTCTTGTTTCATTTTTCATTGAGAGGAAAAGCAAATGACTCGTTGCTAGCTTTGCCTAAAGGCATTAGCGGAACCTCGGCGTGAGAATTCCAAAAATTCGTTCCTGACAGGATTTGAACTCTGGTCGTTGGGGTGCGCCACTACGACCCCAACCACTGGGCTATGCCCACGTCCTCAATATTAAATGTTTTAGACAAGACTAGGAAAAGTACCCGTACGTTGCAACTACCGAAAACATGTGCCGCAAAGATGTGAAAGTAAGATCATGTTGGCATGACGTTCAGCGAGTTGGCTGTAATGATTCATGCAAAATCAATCATTCTAGAAGTGTTACATTATTCTACCTGTGTTGCACATGTTCGATATGACTCCTCTCTGTGAACACACGTTTCGTGGAGTAGGCACCATTGTGGCACTCGGTCACTTCGAGCATTGAGCACCTAAACCCTCGGCCGGGTAGCCGATCACATCGACCCCTTGGTCATCTCCATCCCTGTTCCCCACTATCCCCCGTTGTACTTGTATACACATCTAAATTGGCATACTTTTATATACAATGTGTTGTAGTATTGTGTCTAGTGTAGTATATTCAATAATATTTAACATATGACTAGAAGGACCTTGCGTGCTCTGCTGCGCCATTTCTTGTTGTTCTTGGTTTTTCTTTGCATTTGGCTTCTTGGGTTTTATCTGGGTAACCATACGTGATCTCACTGGTAGAAAAATGGGCATTAGTCCCGGTTGGCAACTGCTATTAGTCGCAGTTGCGCAACCGGGATTAAATAAGCGCGACTAAAGCCACCTCCCTTTAGTCGCGGTTGCTTACGAACCGCGACTAAAGGCCCGTCCACGTGGGCTCCAGGCGACCGTCGGGGCGGAGGACCTTTAGTCGCGGTTTTTCTGGCCAACCGCGACTAAAGGTCGCCGCAGGTTTAGGGTTTTAGCCCCCCCCCCCCCTAAATCTGGTTTCTTTTAAATTTGTATTGTTTTATTTCTTTTGTGTTTTATTTTAATATTGAAGGAGTTTCACATATTCTACGGTACTACATACATACATATGAATGTACAATTTCAAACAAATTTGAAATTAGAACCAAAAATATTCAAGAGGAATATACAATATATATTCAATATCGGATGACCATATACAATTTTGAACAAGTTTCCATACATAATTTACTGCATCAGAAGTACTACGTCCTCGTAATAGTGTTCTCCTTTAGGATGGAGGACTTCCCTCATGAACCATCCTGCTAGTTCCTCCTGAATTGGTCGGAAGCGAGCTTCTGGACTAAGCGTCTTCCGCAAGTTATTCCTCTTGACGTTGTTATCCGACGGCGTCCGCTCAGTGGTGTATCTCCGGATGAACTCACAAACATAGTATCCACATAGATTGGT
Organism: Lolium rigidum; assembly: GCF_022539505.1. Taxonomy (NCBI): domain Eukaryota; kingdom Viridiplantae; phylum Streptophyta; class Magnoliopsida; order Poales; family Poaceae; genus Lolium; species Lolium rigidum. The sequence continues at coordinate 218,702,984 of NC_061509.1, forward strand.
CCCTGGTGGCTGTCTTTCCCCAGTTATTGACCTTCTAAATTCTAGCTCTTTTTTGAATTCACCGACAGTTTCATCTGTGAACCGTCTCCAAACCCTACGAGGCAAAGAAAATTAAATGAACAAGAGAGTTATTAGTTACATGATATTAGGAAATGAACGAAAGAGGCCGATCGATATAGAGCACAAATGAATGAAAATAATTACTTTTGCAGCATTCTTCTCATGTCGACCCAAAGCTTTGAATCCATATTCAGAGACTCGATGACGAGAACTATGGAGGTGTGAAATTGAATTACTAGCAGAATCCAGTGGAACCTGCGGACACGATACATGCACAGTCATGTACTCATCGATTAGCCACATACCATGCATGGAGTAAACAAAAGAGAATGTGCTCAAGACAGAAACACTCACCCAAAATGGTAAGGAAATAGAATATCACTTTTGAGTTCCTGCTTTCTAAGTAAAATCAACAGGTCTTGCTCCACGTCGGCGGGGTGATTTTGTAACACATATCCATTAACGATTTGTGGGTCAATGAACCCAACATCATGGATATTCCTTATTCTGCATTCTCTGAGCTTCATTCTGCATAATAGCGTGCACAACAATATTTTTTTTTTTTTTTTTTTTTGCACAAAGGAGGGGTCAGACGACCCCGGTGGAGCTATTATATAAAACCAAATGGCAGGTACATCTTACAGAAAAGTCCCTTTACATCTCTTGTCCAGAGAAACCTACAATTTGAAGAAGGGACCTTCCACTTTACAAAAACCACCCTGAACAAAGAGTAGAAAAAGCAATCGAGTCCAGGGAGACCTCTGCCAACCACCGCCGGCGAACTCCAGGCGTCTCCGCCGAGTTCCGAGCGCGAAGTGCCCGAATGCCCTTGACCAGCGCCAAGATCCAGCCCCTGGCTACCTCCAGAGAGTCGGGGACGAACCACTTGACTCCCTGTCGGCGTCGAGCTCCAGCGGCCGACCATGAGTGCCTCCGTCTTGGAGGAAGTAGAAGATTGGCCACCATCTTGGCCGAAGAACACGGCGACGATCTTGGTCACCGCGTGATGTGCGCAAGACGAGATCAGCTCCGAGATTGGCATCGGCAGATCCGACAACAACGAACTCACCGCCGATCCCTCCCAATCTTCATCACCAAGATGACCGAGAGAGGGGAAACAGGGCAAAATCGCCCAGATCTGGTGAATAGCCGGCGAGCTTTATTGAAGAGGTCGTTGCCGCGCCGCCGCCGCCGCCTGCCTTCGGCTCCTTCCACCGGAGCACCGCAGCCAGCAGCCACGCCGCCACAGACCACCGGGAGCCGCTCCAGCTCCACCGTGGCCGAACCCCTATTGGCATAACGCCATTCTCCACATGGGTAAAAGCAGCAGCAAACCTAAATCTACACCTAGATCTAAACCTAGCTACTCCGGCGCCTCTCCTAGCCCTACTCCGGCCGGCTACTCCGGCGGAGATGGCCCTGGATCGGCCCGGCAGCCACCGGCCGACTCACAAAGCACTGTAGACGCTAGAGAGGGGAAAGGGGGGGAAATGAGCCCGTGCACTCCACAACAATATAGTTAGGACAATATATATATATATATATATATATATATATATATATATATATATATATATATATATATATATATATATATATAGAGACGCGCTATTTGACTCCCTGGGTGCAGAATATTATTCTGCACCCCGCCGAACAGCCGCGCCAACTACCTGCGCTCTCCACCGATTATAGGCAACGTAAGGATCTTGGTGCATGGGACGTAAGAAACTTATGGCGAACATAAATAAAATTCCGCTCCATCCTGAGTCAGCCCACGTTCCAGCCCACGTTCCCACCACGACCTGGCTGATGTAAGATTTTAGGCGACTGGCATAAAAGAATCTAAACCAACGTAAAACAGGAACACATTGAACTACTCATCCGGACTCATCCGTCGCTAGTCATTCGTGCACCCAACAACGTGATTTATTTTTTTAGCAGAACTTAAGAACTAAGGGCATGTTTTGATGTTACAGCGCTCAAGTGCTTGTTAAAGTTTGCTGGCCAGATTACAAACCTTTATGAAAATAGCGTGATAAGGCTTATTGTGCCTGCAAATTCGCACCACGGCAGCCATAAAATCACAAACCTGCGGTCCATTCAAAATTATGCAACTTAAGAACTGAGACATTTAGTAAGAAAAGAATACAAATAACAATTCTGTAGCCAGAAATTACATGTGAAGCTTAGTGTATACACAATTCAAGTCAGATATAATTACAAGTCCAGCATGCGGGATGATAAACTCCAACGTAATAATCTACATAGTAATGTCGTCCATGCCGACTTCAATATCACTTCATTTGATGTTCAGCGGATAGGCAGCAGGCAGTAGGTCAAAGACAATGTTAAATATACCCTGTTTCTTCCATGCAACAATGCTACAAGCTATCCGGGAAGGAGCCACCGGGATCAGCCATATGCTTTCCCAGTGTTGCACCAAGAAAAGAGGAAACACATAGTAGCAATAAGTTGAAACTATAGTAATTTTTTCATGTGACAAAAATTATCTTCTTCATTGTAGAAAAGTCACACCTTACATATAAAGATCCATTATACTTCATGAACAAAAATTATCTTCTTCATTGTAGAAAAGTCACACCTTACATATAAAGATCCATTATACTTCATGAACAGAGGAGACTTTTACCAAAAAGAGCAAAACCAATTGGTACCAACCACAGCGCTAGCTTAGACTGCTGAAGTGAACTTGCCAAGGAACTCGATCTAAGAACCTGCAGATAGAGGAATAAGCTTACGGCAATAACATAACCCTTTCAGCAGTGGAACATAAAATCATATTAGTGCTTTTTCTTTACATGGAGTACAATTTTTTTCCCTAGTCGCCACAATGGCCAAAGAGATGGTTCCATGTAATAACATTAATATATTCAGCCCACTAATTTCCTAGTATTGAACTGATTGGATAGCTGAGAAAGCAAGATCACAAGATTTGTTAAAACATTTGACTCAGTTCAAGAGAACCATATAGACAGTAGTAATATCTAGAAATGTTGGGCAAGGACCATATACAATCACCCTATGCGTAGAGCTTAAATCGAAAGATACTACGAAGGAAAGTAAATTTTACAACAAAGACTAATTAGAAAAAAAAAATGGTATCCAGACAAGCGTACTCCTTTATGTCTACATATACACACTTCCAAAAGACCAGCACCGAAAGAATTCTATAAGCTACAGCACACCTGCTTGGCCGCAAGTCAAAATGAACTACAGGGTGTTAAAAAATTATAACTTTTCAGGCGCAAAAAATGATTCCGGAAAACTACATGACAGGCAGAAGAAACAATTCTTTTCAGAACTAACTAGTAGATGAAAGCAACATATTCCTTTATCCCATATTTCTCCCAAAGTATATCACAACTATAACAACAATGCATGCTCGTGCATTCCAAAAACACCCAGTGACAGTAATGTTACGGAATAGCACATTCTCACATGATTACTCACCAAAATAGCACATTCCCACCTTGTTTATGCTATAGAAAATTAACAAGCTATAACCATAATGAACAAACAAAATTCAAATTATATAAGATCACTCCTAGTTTGATGGCAGATTGGACCAAAAATGTGCGAAGAATGGCATGCAGGGTAAGGATTAGGACAAGTCCACATTGCAACTGAAATAAAACCAACTCCAGTATGCAGACCCATGAATGTTTGGGTAATAAAACTAACTACTGTGATGCATTTCATATGTAATAAGAACTTAATAAACCTACTACATCAGAATATATGAACCTAAAAGAAATGTAAACTGTATAGTGACAAAATGGATCACAAATTACCTCACAATGTCGGGGTCCATAAAGTGATGATTTAGACTTTATGATCTTCCGAACAGCAACTCTAGTAGCCTTGATCGTCAGAGGAAATCACTGATAGCTTTGAGAAACACCAACAAAATGATCATCATCCACCAATGCCGCCAGACTCTCCTATCTCTTTTTAGGGTCATTTGATGACCTTGGTGGAACTCGCTGAGGAGGCGAGGAGAAAGAGACTGCAGTCTCACGAGCAATAGACGACACTGCAGCACCAGAAGCAGTAGGACCTTGAACATGTATCAGAATACAATCCTTCGGCGGACCCTGGGGATCATTGAAGCGAAAGGTAGAGGAATCCTGGGTCCATCACTTGTATAATGATTTTTAAACCCTATCAGGAGCCTGTAATTCTCATCGCTCTGTAATGAAAAGAAAGCCACAAATAAAAATCTCATGAAGATAGATTATCATAAATAAAAAGTAGGGTTTGAATCGGTAATTCCAAACCAGTATGCATTTCATAATAGCATTTATAGAACCAACATGTCTACTGTCACTAAATTGGAGATACCATTGCAACTAACAATTTTGAAATGATGCAGAAATAGTTATCTCAAGCTTCACTCTTTCTAGCAACAAAATTACGTCGAGTAAAACTGAACAATTGCACGCCAAAATTACACACAACGCGAGAGAAAACCGGCACTTACTCATCCAAATTGGTAGAAATAGGATGGTATTGAGGAGTACCAGGGATAATAAAGAACCAGCCAAAGCCAATCAGTAAGGAAGAACACTGAAGTAGCTACATTATAAATCAGCAACAATAAATAAGAAGCACCCCTGACTTCTTTTAATGGTACTTTTTCCTTCTATACTATATAAATTTCCATGCATCTTTTTTTCTGAATACAGTGTAGAAACATCATAGAGATTCACTACATTTTTAGTTTACTTATTTTCAAATTCTATTACGATCACATGAAGTCTTGCAATATTGTGACTGGTTAGCTCATTCCGATCTAACTAGCTACAATTGCAACTCCCATTTCGTTTATGCCACACAAAAATAACAAGCAAATAACCTGAATCAACAATCAAAATCATGCTATACAAGGTTACCCGACTGCTAAACAAAAAATGCAGCAAAGACTAGCAGGCTGGGTACATGGATTAGTATGAGTCCACCTCATTGTAACTAAAATAAATTATGATCGAGTTTGCAGCTCCATGAGTATTTGCTAATAAAACTAAAACAAGAAAAATTACGTGTTGTAGTGCATCAGAAGTGAGCAAAGAGTTGGGAGCTGCACTGAAGAATATACATGTTATGAACTGAACACATACGTAGTGAAGATGGTTGGGAAATTAGATTCACGAGAATTCCGTACCAGCGTAGAGTGTTGACTCTTGATAGTAGAGTGAAGGCATTGATGGTCGGGGATCACCGTGATGGCAGGTTAAGCCACCTCTTTAACCTACAGCCCGTGTGCCAAGATGGTGCTGCCCATGGTCCAGCCACCTCAACACCACCGCTGTCTGATGAGACCATCCGCAGTTGCCATCCAGTCGCCACCAAATCATCCTGCTGCTCCGCGGCGAAACCGCCATATGATGAGACCATCAGCCGCGCCGCCTGATGCCAAGGCTACAAGCTGCCGCGCCGTCAAAGCCGCTCATTGCTCTCCACTGCAATATTTTGGGCAAATATTCCCTGTATTATATTTAACAAGTGGAAATAAGTATCCATGGCATTACATCTCAGTTTACAAAGGAAAGGCAAAAAATACAACGATGTGCTAGGCCTCGTGCACGGGTTAAGGCAGCCACCCCAAAAAAAAAAGATCGAAGCACACAAGCTGCCATGGACGTGGTAAGGAAAAGCTACCAAAATAAAGAAGAATTGATGGATCCATGCCCCAACAGCCTGGACAACTAGTAAAAAAACAGACATGATGAAGTAGCAGCAACCAGACGTGCAATTGATAAGAAATACATCGGCTCTGACAGCTACCCTGCACGAAGGCCTGATGAATCGATGAGATCCGGCAAGGAACAAAAAATCGGGAGTCTCTAGAAAAGTAGATGAGTGAAACAAACATCCGGCTACCAAGGGTCGAAGTAAGCACCCATGGAAATTTATGAGAGGTAAACAGATCACCACGATCCGGCGGCAAATCAACAGAGCATGGGAGGTTATTATTCGTAAGGGGTAGAACGAGACAAACCGGATCCGGGGACGACGGAGATGCAGCTCCGAGCACAGCAGCGAATAGATCGATCTCGTCGGAGCCTCCGCATCTCATCACGGCGGCGCCGATTCTGCCGGCCGACCGCGACCACGACGGAGCGGAGCACACCATCGCTCGCTCGCCGCCGGCCGCCTGAGACTCACCCCGTCGGAGCTGCCGCGCCCGATTTCAACCGCCCACCACATCAATCACCATGTGGAAGAAAAAAATGAGGGTACGAGGTAATGGGCAGCTCCCAGCCCCACGAGGCCACGACCTCATTGGAAAAAAAAAACTGGCAGGTTATTTTTTTTTTACAATGAATGGTTCGGTTCCGTGAAAAGCCCAGAAGGTTGGATCGAAACAAGTTACAAACCGGCTCAGTCGTTCGACCTGGGTGCAGAATTACTTATTCGCATCCCGGAGTATCTAATAGTAGTTTCTCATATATATATATATATATATATATATATATATATATATAGGTTGCACTATTCCGAAACCGATCGCTCGGAATATTATTCGAAGCACCATCGGATCAGTATAAGGGCGCGATACGCACCGAAAATACCAAAACCGGTTGGATGAGAAAAAACAACGCCACCCACTTTCCCTCACAACCTTCTCACCTCGATGGAAACCACCGGCCGGCTAACCTCACACGCGACGCGCGATGGCGAGCCCCCGCTCCCCGCTGCCGGCGAGCCTCTCGCTAGCGCTCCAGCCTTCCCTCTCCGCCGGCGTGCCCCTCGCTTCTCCACGCGCCGGCGGCCGGGCCACGCCGCGCCCGATCCCGCCACCGCCGCGCTTCCGGCGGCCGGCCTAGGCCCCGAGCGCCGGCCCACTTCCCCATCCCGCCGGAACCGACAAAGGTGCCGCTGCGCCGGCTTTCGAGCTTCGAACCTGCGGCCGGCCATGGCTCCTCTACCAACCGCCAAGTTCCCCGCAGCTGAAAGAAATCGGTTCGCTCGATGCCGTCGAGGTTCTCATGTCGCCGACCTGACCTTGAGGCTGTCGCGCCGTACGCCACCAACAATCCTTGGAACGTACGTCTCTGCATCTCAGACGCCCTACGCCGCCGCATCGCACGCCTATGGCCTCTTCTCCCGTCCACCTATGGCCTCCTGTTCTTCTCCGTCAAGTGCTGCTGCCCCCTACTATGTAGTTTCTCTGTTTTTTTTTTTCTAATTTCAGCAGCAGGGGAGCTTTAGATTACAGTAAAAGAAACAAAACAGTTCAGATTTTGCACGTAGTTTACTGCTTAGTGTAAGAAGATTGGTTTGGAAAATTACAAGAAATTGCTATAGAGAAAAGTACAAGAATTTAGTATGGAGAAGTACAGGAGATGCGTTGTCAGCCATGCCCCTCCAAAATCTGGTCGCATATAGGTGGAGAGCTTGCGGATTACCTCCGCTTGGCCATCGATTCATGTTGGGCGTTGGCTCACCTCAGGTGTGCTAGTCTTGTGTACACCTCAATTTTGAAATTGTATGGCATGGCAATTATTTTATAGGCAGCTTGCAACCTCTGGTATGCGAGTGGCCACGACAGTTTCCTAGAGCATGCAATTGACAGTACGCGCTGGTATTTGTCTCCTCCCACCCCGCCGGCCAGGCCTGCCCTTCCCCCCGGCTGGGACCGCCACCGCTGGCCGTCAATCACAAAAGATGTTCGGTGATGCTTGCCGGCAGTACAATCGCATTGCAGTATGAAGTAAAAAACTTTAGGCCATGGAAAAAACCCGGAGGAAAGACATTAAATCATAGAACTGAAATAATTACACGTGGAATAAGGAGAATTAATTTCCGAGTAGACAAAGTCCAGTTCAGGTAGCACACATTTGGTCAAAATTTGCCCGCCTCCTTGAGCATAGGATAAACAATACAACAGTACAACCATTTTAGTATCGCCGAGTACAACCGTTAGAGTCTCGACAAGACAACGGTTAAGATCCAAGCAAGTACACATTGATCGAATAGCCCTGAAACGTTCTATATCGAGAGAAAAGAGAGAGACGGGACAAAATAAATAGGTACAACACGCTAAGCGTAGTCGTGGTGTCCGACCACAGCTGGGGAGCCAAACAACGACAAAGGTCTTCAAGATGTGTACATAGTGTGTTTCAAAAAGGTGAAGAAGGTGAAAGATAAACTAATTAGGATGGTCCAAATGGAGTCATAAACTCTTTTATTCTCCCCATGTTGCTAAAAGGTAAAAAAAAATGTACGGAAATAATAGTTTTTTCCTAAGATTGATTTAAATAAGGAGATTTGATAATTGTCGGAGTGAAAATCTTTGGTTTTTGCGGAAGTACACATAGAAAATAATAATAAAATCATCTGTTTGATTTCCCACTGGAAGTTCAATCCGTGGTCTCGAGAAGTATAGGCGGTGACTACACTAAGTACACATAGTCATTTTGAAGTGCTAAAAAGTAATTTTCACAAAGTATACATGTCAACATTGGTAAGTGCAATTGATTAGTTTTGAAAAGTACACGGTCCATCTTACAATACATTTAAAATAGTGAAAAAAAAACCTAATTTTATCTCATGGGAAGTACAAGATGTCATTACAATAAGTACAAGCGATAACTACGGGAAGAACAAATGGTCTGTTTAGGCAGTGGAGAAAAGAAAACCGTCCCATATAACTTCATGTAACTCTGTCAGGAATTTCAAAGATTAGGATCCGGAAAGTGCAGAGTCTCCGGAGTTGAGTGTAGGGTAAATTTAAAATTATCATTTCCAAAATACACATGTTTAGTTTTTGTAAAACACACTAGTTTCGAAATATTATCGGAAGTAAAACCACGAAAGCCACGAAGTACAAGGTTATATCGCCTGAAGTACATATACTTTGTTTTTTAATAACACATTTTTAGATAGCCCGTGACTTTATCATTCCAACGAAACAATAATCACTCAATTCGGAGGTTGGATTGTTGGCCAAATAATTTATATAAGAAAAAGTTGTGCCTTGATGACACATTTCCAATGATGTAGAATTTGCATAGTTTCAATATGCCATTTTTGGGATTGCGGTAAAAAATCCCATCATCCACGGGGAAGTTCAAATACTCGACCCTAAGAAGTAGAACCATTCAACATGCGCAGTACACCCGCTTAAATATAGGAAGTATATTTAAACCGACGAAATCCAAATGTATAAAAACAAAATAATCTCGTCATCCGCGTTAAAATATTCAAAGAATTACAGGAAGTACAAACGGTAATTACAGGAATTAAAAAGTATTCAAAGAATATACTCCTACATAAGTTCACATAGCAACGTTGTGAAGTTCAAATATTAAGATCCAAGAAGCGCAGAATCTCGTAAATAGAGTGTAGGTATAATCTAAAATTATCATTCAGAAACACACATGTTTAGTATTTGTAAAACACACTAGTATCAAAACATTTCTGGCAAGTACAACCACGAAGGCCAAGAAGTACAAGGACATGTCGGCTGGAAGTTCAGATGCGCGTGGTCGTGCTGAGCATTTTGTGTGGCCGTTGACCTCAAATGGACACTATACGTGAAAATTATAGTTCTTTTACTGAACACTTTCGTGAAACAACGCCAAGAAGTACAACCATTTGACATAGGCAGTACAACCACATAATGTACGAAGTACAAGAAAACCGACAAAATCCACATGTCGAAAATACAAAATAATACCACCACCCGCGAGGAAGTTCAAATACTTCAGTACGGTAAGTACAACTATTCTACATAAGCAGTACACCCACTTAATACAGGAAGTATGAGAAAACCTACAAAATCTAAATGTAGAAAAAACAAAATAATACCACCACCCACAAGGAAGTTCAAATACTTGTTTACGAGAAGTACAACCATTCGACATAAGCAGTACACCACTTAATATATGAACTACAAGAAAACCGACAAAATATAAATGTAGAAAAAAAATACCACACCCCGTGAGGAAGCTCAAATACTTGAATACAAGAAGTACAACCATTCGACATAAGAAGTACACGCACTTAATATAGGAAGTATAAGAAAACCGGAAAAATCTAAATGTCAAAAAAAAATGATTACATCATCCGCGAGGAAGTACAAGCAGCGATTTCGAGAAGTACAAGCATAGACTACATGAAGTACAAGAGGTAATTGCAGGAACTACAAAGTGTCCAAAGAAAATACATGAATTATAGCTGTTTTACTGAACACTATCCTGAAATCGCACCGAGAAGTACAACCGCATTGCCCGATAAGTACAAGTTCATTTCGATGGAAGTTCAGTGCTCTGTTTTTACGGGGCGGAAATCTATTGTCCAAATCTCATCGATTTGATCACCAACCACTTAAATCATTGTCACCAAAAGCTTTATATGATAGAGTATATGTATAATTTCATTACCAACAACATTATACAACAAATAAATGGATCTAATCCATCAAATTGAAATCGTTATCCCACAAAATATACCGGAAACATAATTTAAAAACTTGTAAAATTAGTTTTAAACCATTCGGATTTGGCAAAAATGGTAGATACAAAAAAGATGCGTCATTTTGACACCTTTCCAACCGTATATCGTTTCTATTGTTTGAATATACTGCATGGAAATCGCGGGGAAAACCATTCGGTCCCCGTCACATAAAACAAAGGACAAGAATTCGAGTTATTCTCTTAAACTGTAAGGAATTAGAGAAAACAATTTGAATAAGAAAGTTGCGCCTAGTCCATAGCTTTCCAACGCCATATCATTTGCATCATTCCGACATACGGTTGTAACGAATCGTCCAAATTACTGTCCGCTCGTTGTTTGAGTACGTCCGTATTTCGCTATTTTCAAAATTGTTCAAAAACTGTAAGGATTTTGAAAAAACGTAAAACATGAAAAAGTTGCGCAATTTCATTATCTTTCCAACGGTATATCATTTGCACAGTTTCGATAAGTGATTCGAAAATCGAACTAAAAGTTCGTTTTCTGACCATGTAGAAGCTGCTCGTATTTTCAAAATTAAATTTAAACCGTGCAAAATCTGTGAAAAGTGTGAACATGAAAAAGTTGCGGTTTTTCATTATCTATCCAACGGTATATCATTTGCATGGTTCCGACAAACGGTTGAGAAACTCGAGGTATAATCAGTACCTCTGAAGAAAACGGGAAGTTCAAGTAAGTTCGACAGAAAGTTGAACCCTGTTATCCGGGAAGTACAACCTTGTGTCCAGGGAAGTTCAAGTCGGTGCTCAGAATATTATTCTGCAACCGGTTGCAGAATAGTGTCAGATATATATATATATATATATATATATATATATATATATATATATATATATATATATATATATATATATATATATATATATATATATATATATATATATATATATATATGGTATGTAACCTTACCCCAGCGCACGCTATCATTACCGTCCATGTGCTTTGAGATTTGTACTTCTTTTCTTCTACTAGTTTGTAGTGTGATCCATAGAAAGTGAGCTAAAGGCATTTTCTCTCTCCTTGTTTTCTGCCGCATGTAGCAGAGCCTGCAGGATATTTGAAATTGTTTGCTACTTTGGTGTATGTTGTGATGTGAGGATTCATATTGAATTCAAAAAGCACCTACTTATACAGGGCTGGGCAGAGCGTTGGGCCACAGACCTGCAGAAATTTCAAACCAAAGCAATACAGTCCAAGCGCTGCATCCCTGGGCTTTGCAGGCCTATCTGACCGCAAATGTTTCCCGTTGCGGCATTTTGTCATTCAAGCAGATCTGTGTTTCCGGTTGAATTTGAAATTGCAACCATGTTGGGCCGGTACCGCAGTGGATATCTCCCAGTGCGTGTGTGTGCTGGCAGCGCTGCTGCCGATGGGACGAGGAGCTAGCTGCTCGCTGTTGCCGTGTGAACGCCTGCGCCGGCCGAGAGCGCGCCGTGTGTCGCGCACCATAAGAGAATGGCCCTCACGACACGGTGGCAACGGTTTGCCGTCTACCATTTCATAGCACATAATGGAAAGAAAGCGTCTATGCATTCGTGGCTACGTGCACGATTGAGCTGCCTCGCACTTTTGCTGGGCTAGAACATCTCTAACAGAGCCCATATTTGTTGGAACCGAAAAAAGCGAGTTCGATCTCTCAAAAAATAATTTGGTTGTGGATTTAGCGACGGCGCAGAATAGAAATCGAAAACGTGAGCCGAACTCGATGAAATCAAACGTCACGGAAAACCAAATTTTGCGATCGCACTCGATTTCATCGGATGAAGCTGAATTCGTTCATAAATTTTACAATACTAGGGAAAAATACATGCATATTTCACCTACATTACGAACTACAGACCTAATTAAACTATATTTAGTCCCTGAAGTGACTATACTGTCACCGGGGCACTAATGTCGCCGGCGGAGGGTTTTTGCTCGCTGGTTCTTCCTAGGCGACGACAACCGCCGCCACCTCGACGACCGCCGCCTCGGAGGTGCTCCCACACGCTAGAGGCGGCCCGTTGGCGTCGTCGTCATCGTCGCCGTGCGGGGGCAGCGCCGGCAGAGGAGGGCTGCACGTGCCGACAGTGGGGGTGCCTCCGCTTCTCCTTCCGGCGCCTCCTCCGCGCGTGCTTGCAGGTACGCCATCATCTCCGGCCACTTCCAGCCGGCCCGCTTCCACGCGCCGTTGCAGCGCCTACGCCTGGCGAGCTCCAACGACGCCCGTGCACCCGACGGACGCCGAGTTGACCTTTCGGCGCTGGATCGGCCACCTCCCCTACCCACGCGTCTTGCACGCGTCATTCCGGATGGAGGGGAGCTGGCCGAAGCGGCGGAGCGGCGTCGAAGCGTCCGGAATCGCTCGTCGGAGCGGACGCAGGCGGCGGCGGCGGAGGGGAGTAGGGTTTGCGAACCGAACTCCCCTCCGCGAACCCTTTTAATAGGGGTCGTGCGGGGAGTTTCTCGGTCCCCCGAACTTCCGATTCGGGCCGGACCATGTATTCGGGCGCTGATCTGCGCGCGTTACGACCAAACCCGTAAATCCACCGGAAAAGTTCAGTTCCGGCGGGATTTACGGGCTCTGTTAGAGATGCTCTTAGTTACATATGTACCCTACCAAGATATCTTTTTTCGAGAATACAACCAACATATCTTTTAATGCACCCTCCTAAAAATATATCCTGCACCCGGTTGCAATTGTTAAGTACCTAAAAATATAATCAAAATTTCCTAAGGTAGGTCTGATGCCAAAAGTTATTTTGTAGGTCAAGCAAAATTATTCAGCACCAAAACATATCTTGTAAGGCACCCTCCTAAAAATACATCCGGCACCCAATTAAACTTGCATATGGTAGGTCCGATGTCAAAAGTCATTTGATAGGTCAAGAAAAATTATTCGGCACCACAACTTAACATTTGAAGCACCCTCCTATAAGTTCATCCATCACCCGGTTGAAACTCCGAAGTACCTATACACATGTACTCAGAAGATAAATGCACTTGCATATGGACACACCCGATGTCGCGAGTCATTTTGTAGGTCAAGAAAAAAAATCCTCATTACAACTTACCTTTTCAAGCACTCTCCTATAAATCGTTCGGCACCCGGTTGCCATGGTTAAGTACCTAAAAATGTAATCAAAATTTCCTAAGGTGGGTCTGATGCCGAAAGTCATTTTGTAGGTCAAGCACAATTATCCGGCACCAGAACAAATCTTTTAACGAACCCTCCTAAAAAAACATCTGGTACCCGGTTGAAATCCCAAAGTACCTAAAAGTGTACTCAATAAAAAAGATAATCAAACTTGCATATGGTTGGTCCGATGTCAAAAGTCATTTTGTAGGTCACGGAAAATTATTCGGCACCACAACTTAACATTTCAAGCACCATCCTATACGTTCATCTGGTACACAGATGAAATTGTTAAGTACCTAAAAGCACCCTCCTATAAGTCATTTTATACGATGTCGCATGTCCTTTCAGAGGCCGATCAAATTATTCAGCACCAGAACTTTAGTATTCTAGCACCCTCCTACAAATACACCCAGCACCTTGGTTGAAATAGTGAAGTACCTAGAACTTAAATAAACTGTCAAGTACGATGTCACATGTTATTTCATAGGCTGATAAAATTACTCAGCACCACAACCTAAGTATTGAGCACCCTACTAAAAATACATCCCGACCCCGATTGTAATATTAAAGTACCTAAGTAACGAATAATCACACTTGCAAATTTTTCAAGTACGATGTCTTATGTCATTTCCTAGGCTGATCAAATTATTCGGCACCAGCATTTTAGTATTCTAGCACCCTCCTACCAAAACATCCAGCACCTTGGTTGAAATAGTGAAGTACCTAGAACTTAAATAAACCGTCAAGTACGATGTCACATGTAATTTGATCGGCCTCCCAAATTACTCAGCACCACAACCTAAGTATTAAGCACCCCACTAAAATACATCCGACCCCGGTTTCATAAAAGGGGTTTTCGGTACCACAACTTAAACATTGAAGCACCCCCTCTAAAAATACAGCCGACCCTCATTGAAATAGTAAAGTACCTATTAGACTAATAATCACACTTGCATATGTTAGACAAATTATTCAGCACCGAAACTTAAATATTCTAGCACCCTCCTAACAATACATCAAGCACCTCGGTGGAAATAGTAAAGTACCTAGAACTAAAGAAAATCGTACGATGTCGCATGTCATTCAATAACTAGTTATTTTATTCAGCACCACAACTTAGATATTGAAACACCTCATCTAAAAATAGATCCGACCCCCATTGAAATGGTAAAGTACCTAAATTACTAATAATCACACTTGCAAATCGGCCCGTATGATGTCACATGTTATTTTATATGTGTCTGCAGTGCTTGCCTGATGTTAGCTTCCATTGGAGAGGATATTAGCTAGGCGAAAATGACCTAAATTCTGGTTAGGTTGATGAGTTTCAGAGCCTGACTAAAACAGTCCATCTCGATTTAGCTGCTGTGATTTGCCTACACATCTGATACACCAAAATCTAACTGAGCCTGGTTCGCTGTGGTGGTTGTGTTCTGCTGAACTTGGCAGTCTGATTGTAGTTACAGTGAACCATGGGCAATATTGATTGGGGAATAAATGCAGGTAAACAATTACAGCCACCTACGAGCAGCAAGGCAAAAGTTCATGCACAAGGCACACGAACATACAGCAGTTGATCTCTTCTTTCGGGCATCCACACAAATACATGGTAGACAGCAATGGACGGGGAAGAAAGCGAAACAAATTCCCACGAATAAACAGAGAAGGCACACGAACATAATTCAGCAGTTGATCTTTTCTCTCGGGCATTCACATAAATACTACAGTACATGGTAGACAGCAATGGACGGGGAAGAAAGCGAAATATATTTCCACGAATAAACAGAAGGGAAGAAGGCTTTCACAAAAGAAATCAGTTGCCGTCGAACAGGAAACGACTAGGAACAGGAAACGACGGCGCGAACAGAGATGTCTCCTTCCCATACGGCTGTGCGGCACAGGAGGCGACGGTGGTCGTGCTGGTTGAGCACGGGGTAAAACGCTCCGAGCTCAGAGGCCGCGGGTGATGCCACGAGCTCGCATCCCCCGGTACTCTAACCCGGCGCTCTCGCCTCCCGCACGACATCCCTCCAGCGTGGCCGGATGGATTTCTTCCTCGCGGGCAACACCACACTCGATTTTTCTCTGAGTTCAAGATCCAGCCTCGCGTACGGCGTACCTGACGGACGGAAGCAGCAGGAAGGTGCGTCCCGACGCGGGTGACGGACGAACCTTGCCCTGGGCTGCTGCGCAGAGGACCAACCGCTCGGCAGCGGAAAGGCGGGGATGTTGAGGAAGGAGCGCAGTTGCTCGCAGGCGACGCACAGGATCTCGGGGAGAAGCGCGGTGGCCAGCCGATAACGCGCAATAGATCGAGGAGGGGAGATGTGGATCGCCGGCGATACACGGGAGCCACCTCTGGCCGGTCGAGCTTGCACCGCCGGCAATACGCAAATAGATCGTGGAGGTGCGCGGAGGCTCGCCGGTGATGCGCGGGAGGTGCTTCTGGCCGGTCGAGATTCCAGGGAAATCTTGCTTCGCCCGCTGGTCCGTCGACGCCGTTGGAACGGAGACTCACGGCGATGGTTGCTCGGCTCGGCGGCGTCGGATGGTAGGTGAGGAGGGCGAGGAGATGAGGTTGTGGGAGCGGTGAGAAAAAACTGTTACTCTACTTTGACCAAGGCGACGCACAGGGCTTATATGCAGACAAGCAGTAAAAGACAAGCCCAGCGGCTAGACAATGGTATCGGACGAGCCCAACGGCTCTGATGCTCAGAGCGCTCAGTCTCGGCCGGAACCTGCCCGTGCCCTGACGGCGCTGTCTGGATATCAGTGCATGGATCCACTAAATCACAATCTGTCCATGTGGAAAAGATTTCTCCATTCTTAGCACGCATCTTGACAAACACGTGAACGGCAATGATAGCTAGCACTGGAGTAAGGTTACATACCAAAACTTTTGTCTATATATATATATATATATATATAGGGAAACTCTATTAAACACCCTAGGTGCAGAATAAGTAATTCTGCACCCGGGTCGATTTGACGCGCCAAGCCCACCGACTCCGTCGCACCCGATGCGGCCACCAGGTGATGTAATTTCTTTTGTTCCTTTTACGTCGACGGTTATTCCCCCACTTCTGTTCGCTTTTACGAGCTAGCCCAGTCTAATCGAGAGCATCGTGTGCGGCCGGCGGTTCTGGAATTTCGGCGAGCGGCAGCACTGGTGATTGCCGTCTGGGGATTTGCAGCTTCACCGGCGATTGAGGCAGGCGGAGAGCGGCTGCACCGGCGGTTGCGACTTGCGGCGAGCGGCTGCAACTATCGACAGTTTCGGGGCAAGCGGGCGGCCTCGCCCGATGCGCGTCGCTGCGGGAGGCTGTGCGGGCCGCCTCTGCGGCGTGCGCGGCTGTGGGTGGCCTTGTCCCCGACGGCAACAGGTTGCTTGCGCGGCCTGGGCCTGTGGGTGGCCTCGTCCCCAACATCTCGGCGGGTGGCAGCGTTGTTCTGTGAGTCGGCGTGAGCGGATTCGCGTGGGCGGAGAGGGAGTCCACACCACGCCTGGAACCAACGCCGCCGGCTGGAAAAGCAGTGGCTCGCATGCCTCTGAGGCCCGGTGGAATCGAATATGGCATCACATCTGCCTCCGTACCTGAGCGCTCCCCCAGCCTGCAGTTCTCATCCAAGATCCCTGATCTCAAGATTTCCCCCAAAGGTTAGGCCTGAATAATTATTTTGTCTGTGCGAGCAGTCTGGATTGTGAATGACCATGACGTAGATTTTTTTCCATCTTGGTTTTTCATCCAATTCTTTGATATAGTGAATCAGTACTAAGAAAGTTACTTTAGTTGTGCGGTTGACATAGCTGCAAGCAGTGGCTGCAAGAGTGAGTTATCTGGTAGGTAGATCCAGTTGCAAGTACCCTTGTGTTCTGTTTTTGGTTAGATCAATTGGCCGAACATAGCTGAAAGAAGATTCAATTCATGTGTAGTTTCGAGTGCGGACTCCAAATCTCTGTTCCAGCCAGATGGTATGTATCACATTTTTTTTATAAGTTACCACATCGACCTGATGTTTACGGAGCTACAAATTCAAGTTGGATTTATACCAATTAAAAATGGCGTTTGCCTCTTGATACATGGTGAAAGCATTTGGGCATGTTCACTCAATTACCACACGAGATATGTTCTAATATCTCACTGCAGATCCCAGCTGTGTTGATGCCTGAAAAAGAAAACTGCTAAATGTGATACATAATTTACCCTTTCTGTAGTTTAGGAAGAATCAGATGGGTCTCGGGATTAGAGACTTTTTTTATGCTTCGGGTTTAAAGTCTGCCTTGTGTTTGTGAGGGATGAGTTGGGTGATTGGATTCATCTTAAATTCGTCCACTTGGTCTCATTAGTATTCAATTTGATTTTGAAATAGGACCTTTCTTCTAAACAGATATAACGTGATCGTTGAGCTAATATTATGCAAAAGTGATATTACTTGATGCAAAAATTAGGCTATCACATCCACCTCAAAGACTCGCATCCACCACATAGGCCACAGAGTCCGTGACCCTGGCTGCATTCCATCCTCAATAGTAAGGCCATATTGGTATGGAACGCTCGCAAACATCTAGTTTCCTAGCCCATCTTCATTTCAGATGCAATACATCATGTAATTTTGTTGTTTTAGTTGCTACTACCAAGATATTCATGTAGTTGCAAATTCAAGTACAGTTATTTGAATTGCAATGAGGTGGACTGAGTACTCACCCTCGCCCAACCTTTCAGTTTTGGTTGATTTTTTTTGGTTAATATACCCTCAAACTAAGAGTAATATTTTATAACAGATTTTTTGACTGTTCATTCATATCGGGCGTCCTCCATTGTCTGAATGATAGACGTTGCATGTAATTGACTTGCGAGCATAAAATTGTCTTGAACACCGCTCGTACTGTTTGTTTTTTCAGCTATAGCTTCTGTTGAGGAGGAAGATGAACCCATCAACAAGATCATTTCAAACGTTACATGAGATACAATTCTTGGTATGGACTCTGGATCTGCTCTCCATCCGCTAGTTAATGCAGATGCAGCAGGGCAGTTGGACAGCCATAAGACTCCTCGTAGTTTTCGCCCGTTGAGTAATATTTGTCTCGGGTAGCTTCTTTAAAGGTCTCCAGACCAAGGTAAGATTCTGCATTTTCTTTTGATACAAATTCACGGATGGTGTAAGATGTTGATTCTGTGTCCACTTCCTGCGCCCTTTTAATTTCTCATACATGGCACTGAAAACTTGACATATTAGTGGGAGGAATCCCAAAAGCTCACATGTTGGCCACCAAGTAAATTTTGATCGAGACAAGTTGTGCCCTTACCCCTGGTTTTTCAACTTGACAGAATCACAGACTTCAGGGCATTGGTGTCTTCCTGCCCTTGCTGAAAAGCTTGATAGCATAGCTCAATGCTTGCTGGAAGTTCTACAAGTATTCAGCCATTTTGAGTAGTTTCATATTGCACTGCATCTTGGGCAGTCACCAGATGTACTTGGACATGCCCCAGCTTAAACCGAACAAGCTGCACCACCTCTTTAAAATTTACATTTTGGAGAGTCATGTACATGTTTTTCTTGGAACCCCTCAGTACCTATTAATTCATGTTCTAGCTTTCTCTGCGATCTGAATGACCTCAATATTTTCAAGATTGATCTGCTAACAAATTTTACTTTTAAATTCATCCCTGTCATACATAGTTTTCTCATATGAACTCGGAAGTCTATTATTTTCTCATACAAATTGTGTAAGTATGTTAGGTATACGTACCGGCAAAGTTGCAGTTTTTTATTACCTAGAACTATTGAGGCTGATTCGCCAGCAGTTCATGTTCATTGCAAATTTTTAACCAACATAACCCGCTTTATTACAGGATTTCCTGCCCCTGTCGCTGGAGTCTCCTTCATGTATATGGCGGCGATGCTCTCTTCATTTTTTCGGATGCAAGGGGTGTTCCCTGGGATTTCACTTCAAAAAAGTATGCAAGTAGATTGATAACAGTTTATCAATTAGAAGCCAAACAAAAGATGGCATTACATCTACGATGGAATAAAGATGGGCATCTTGGTGGTTCGGCCATGATGTCGATGGGTTGTCACATAGGGAGTGTTTCAGCGTCGCAGGTGGGTTTTGTGACTTGTTTTGTGTGATAGTTGTACCAATATGTATGTTAAATTTCAAACCGTGAGATGTTCAATATTGTGTTTCAGTGGCATAACACGGGCATATTTTTCTAGTACTCCCTCCGGTCCTATTTAATTGACTCAGATTTAGTATAAAGTTGTGCTAAATCCGAGTCAATTAAAAGAGACCAGAGGGAGTATGATGCAAGAACAAAATTTGGTATCATGCTTTTTGTTATTTAAGAAATCAAGATGCCATCAAGATCACATAATAATGGCATCTTGTATCACACGAACATCCATGAATGGTAAGTGCGATTTTTTCTCATGAATCGTAATATTCGATCGAACGTGATTTTGCTTGGAGGTGAATAGGATAAGGAGCATAAGATAGCCTTATTTTATATGTTGTTGGCCCATGGAGCTACCGGTGGCTTGGCTTCCTCTAATTCTCTTACGTTGGCCCTACATTTTCTTACCTCACATGCGCCTTTGGAACTAGCTCCGTCAAAACTTTACGTCGCATATCATGCTGTGTGAGAGCATAAGCGTGCGGGCCGAGAGTTTATTATGTCACATGCAACTTTCTTACGACGCCAGGAGTTTGGCCCGGGCGGGCTCGCTGGCTGCGCAAGGCGCGGCTCGGAACGGAAGCCTGGGTGCAGAATATATATATACTCAATTGGGGCACCTAGGAGCATGGGCACCAAACGTGTATTTCGTACATACCTGGAGTGTACGTGTCTAAATTACACATACCTAAGGTTTACATACCTAATATATACACATACAAGTTACACATACCTAACATTTACATACTTAACATACACACATGCAAGTTACACATACCTAACATATATATACACGTATCAGTGTACGTACACCTTAGGTATGCAATACCTTAGGTATGTATCACTTAAGTATGCATATCTTAGGTATGTATACCTTAGGTATGTGTAACTTAGGTATGTATACCCTCAGGTATGTGTACTACAAAGCAAAAACACGCGTATCTACGTATGGTGCCCGGGCACCTAGGAGCACCGGTTAATTTACCTATATATATATATATATATATATATATATATATATATATATATATATATATATATAGTGCAGGCAATGAACGAGATGGGGTAGAAATAAATCACTTACGAACGTAGCAACCGATGATAGATTTGTCGAGCTCGCGCAGATTGAGCAGCTGGAACAATTCACTCGGATGAATTGTTACATAGTAATGTTTGAAGTGATGCTCATGTCTAACTTCCGCATAAATATAATCTTTGCCGGCGTTAGTTTTTATGTAACTCTTGTACCAAAGTAGCAGATTTCTCATTTGTGGAGGTTGATCCTCTTCCTGCGCAGGCTCGACGAGAGGCCCATTCGGCACATATGTAATTACTACCTCACTCATTGGCGCCTCCTCAAGGCCTAACACTACACGAAGAGTCATACCCATCTGGTCCGCTTGTTCTCTGGCACCCGTTACAGTCATTCCCTGTGCTTCCGCAGCTGCTATGATTGTGGGGTCCATTAGTTCAGCATCCGGACCGGCGGCTTTCACTATGAGCGGGGGGATCGATTGTTTACTTTGTTCCCCTAGCTGGGCAACTCGTTTCCCGCTTTTTTTACTTTCTAATTCTTTCTCGGCCTCCTCCAAGGCTTTCTTCTCCTGCTTTTCCGACAATTCTTTCTTGTCCTTCAACATGAGTGCTTGCCTACGAAGTTCACGTGCATAGTCGTCAGGCAAATTCTTCGCGGCTTGGGACGGTGTGCTCAAAAATGACTTGGCCCACTTCTTGTCCTTCTCAGAAAATACTGGCTTGGGCTCGGGCTCTCTTTTCGCATTCACATCCGCCTTCCATTTCTCATACTGAGCAGCCGCGGCCGCGTCAGTTTCCTCGGCACTATGTTCCCAAGGCCTTGTGGGGAGAGGCTTCAGTGATGGCTCCGGTACCTTTGTGGTCTTAGGTACATAAGGGTCCGGGTTAATAGTCCAGGACTGCTTCTGCTTCTTCGCCGGAGGTGGATTGGGGGCGGCGTGCGCTACCAGCCCGAGGCGGACCGGGGGCGGCGTTTGCTTACCCGCCGGAGGTGAATTGGGGGGCGGCGTTGGCTGACGTGAAGGAGGTGTAGGTGAAGCACCACCACCACCACCGCCACCGCCACCACCACCACCGGAGGGGGGGTGGACTTGTTAGCCTTGGCGCCTCGCCTGGAAACACTATGTACTTCTTTTTCCATAGAATGAACTGGCGCTTGACATTCCCAAGTCTTCTCTCCCCTTCGGGTGTAGCAATGTCAATCTCCAGGTCCTCAGACCCTGGGACTATGTCCTCCACTGTGACACGAGCATAGCCATCTTGAATGGGGTTGTTGTGGTGGAGTGCTCCGGGTAAACATGGTAAAGCACTGCCGATGGCTACCTTCATGGAAATGTTCCCCATTGGATAATGTAGATGACATTCTTTCATCTCCTTTACATCGTCCACGGGGTAGCGAGGAGGCTCCGGTGCAGTAATATCGATCGTCGGTGCATTAGCAGTAGCCGACGGGGCCTTCGTGGAAGCCACGCTGCTTCTCCGCTGCTGGCATCCGAGATCCGCTGGATAATCTTCACGCGTCCCAGTACGCCGATCTTTCTTGTACTAGTATATTCAGGGTTTTCTTCATCTCATCGAATTTCGATGCCAACCGCGCCACAACATCTGCATCCCGATTCATCTTTCTCTTACGGCTTCTGTAACCGTACGGGTCATCGTCCTGGGAGAACCCTACTTTCCACGGAATGACGCCTTTGCCTCGTACACGTCCTGGGTGTTCAGGATTCCCGAGGGCTTTTGTCAGTGCGTAATTCTCTCTGTTGAACTTGATCGTCCCCTCTTGAGCATCCCTCATTGCGTCAATAAGGGATTGGGTGGGTTCAAACGCTTTGTTCCGGTGAACACACACCCCTGTCTCCGGGTGTAGCGTTCCCCCATGCCCATACCACCAGCTTTTGGCCCTTGGGTCCCATCCCTCTGTACCTAGAGGGATTCCTCGCGCCCTCAGGTCGTTCTCCATCTTCTCCCACTTAGGCTCCGAAAGGCGATACCCTCCTGGCCCCATAATATGATTGTACTCTTTCTTAGCCGCATTTTCCTTATTTTTTTTTCGAGATTTCAATGAACTGCTCCGATTTCTTTTGCCTCACAAATTCTGGCCAATCATATTTCAGTTTCTCATATTGTCCTTTGAAATCCGGAGTCTTGTTCTTGTTGACATAATCACGGGCTAGATTTTGCTTGAATTTCCAGAATGCGTCGGCCATCTTATGAAGAGCGAACTGTTTGACTAGCCTCCTCCTCTCCTTGTTTTCCGGAATCTCGATACCGAATTCATCGAATTTGTTGTATTCCGGAGGTAGAACGAAATGTTCCATAAGCTTTTTCCAGCAATCTTTTTTTGTTCTCTTGTCGACAAAACTGAAACCAAGACGTGCCTTCTTTGGCTCATTCCACTCCTGGAGGGTGATCGAGACGTTGTCTCTAACAACGGCTCCGCATTGGTTGATAAACTTGGTGGAGAACTTTTGGGGCTCCAGCGGCTTGCCGGTTGCACTGACAACCTCGATGGTATATGTTTCTCCTGGTTTCAGCTTCTTGGTTGCGCCACGCTTTGATGACGTACTCGATTTTTTCGACGAGCCGAGGGCTAAAATAAGAAAGAGAGTCGCGCGCGTTAGTACACACATATTTATTCAAATCAGTAAGTTTGTATCACCAGAGGCTCAATGTATATATATACCTCGCCGGAGGTGGTTGCTACTTGCAATTGAAGATCGTCGTTTATCGACGGTTGACCTCCATCGACAATGTTCGTTTCTTCGTCATCATCTCGCTGACGGCCTTCATCTTCACCGTCAAGGTTCAGAAAAGAAGAGATATCCTCTTCTTCATCTTGTTCGGTCGGCACATAAAGAACATCGCTGTTTATGAGGCCCATTATATGTTCTTCAGCTTCCGGATCATAGTTGGCCATAATCGGGTCAGCTCTATCGTCCGCCATATGTCGGTCCCGAAAACATGTAGTAAAAACTAATCAATTGTGTATATGCCAGCATTATCACATCTCTTCTACATATAAAGAGAGAGGGCGACGAGGGAGGCGAGAGGGGGGACGCGTATTAGATGTGTATATGCGGACGATCGACCTCGCCTCGTAGTGACCGCGTGACCGAGAGACCGGTGGCGGTGGCAAAAGGGCGGTGGCGAAAGGGCGGCGGTGGCGAAAGGGCGGTAGCGAAAGGGCGGTGGCGGTGCCCAGACAACACACATAACCCTCGCCGCCCCCTCTCGATCCCAAAAAAAAACACCGCGCGTATACGGAGGGGGCGACGAGGGGCTCGCTGCCCCCTCCATATACGCGCGGTGGTTAAGTCAAATTTTAGTTAAGTCAAAAAAATTAAGACAAAATTTTTATGTCAAATTTGAGTTCTTTTTTAAGTGAAATTTTAGTTCATTTTTTAGACAAACTTTTGTTAAGTTATTTTGTTAAGTTATTTTTGTTAAATTTTGTTAAGTTATTTTTTGTTTTAAAATTTTGTTATGTTAAAGTTTTTGTGAAGTTCAAATTTTGTTAAGTTAAAGTTTTTGTGAAGTTAAATTTTTTGTTAATTAAATAAAAAAAGGGAGATGGAGGGGGCGCCGCCCGTGTACTGTGCGTGGCTCGCGCCCCCGGCCTCCTCGCTGTGTGTGTGTTGGCGGCAGCGCCTGCGCTGGCGGGGAAGAAGAGCGGCGCGCCGCCGGGGAAAGAGAGCAGCGCCGGCGGGGAGAGCGCGTCGGCAGCACGTACGTCGACTGTGGCATGCGTGGCGACGGCGTCGAGGGGCGGCGCGCGCGGCGGCAGTCGGCGAGATCGAGTCCGGGCGCGGCGACGACGTCTGGTGGCGCGGCGACGACGTCTGGTGGCGCGGCGACGATGACTGTGGCGCGGCGGCACGGCGACGGCGTCGAGGGCGCGGCGGTTCGGGCGCGGCGCTTTTATACTTGGCGACCTTTAGTCGTTAGTCGCGGTTGGCCAGGCCAACCGCGACTAAAGGTTTTTTTCAAAATTATTTTCATTTCAAAATGTTAGAAATACAAATAATTTATCAAAAAATTCAGAAAAATGAAACTAATTCAATTCAAAATTTTAAAAATACAAATAATATATCAAAAAATTCAGAAAAATAAAACTAATTCATTTAAAAATGTTAGAAATACAAATAATATATCAAAAAATTCTGAAAAATAAAAATAATTCAATTCAAAATTTTAAAAATACAAATAATATATCAAAAAATTCAGAAAATAAAACTAATTCATTTCAAAATGTTAGAAATACAAATAATATATCAAAAAATTCAGAAAATAAAACTAATTCAATTCAAAATCTTAAAAATACAAATAATATATCAAAAAATTCAGAAAAATAAAATTAATTCATTTCAAAATGTTAAAAATACAAATAGTATATCAAAAAACAAAGAAAAGTAAAACTAATTCAATTCAAAATGTTAAAAATACAAATAATATATCAAAAAAATCAGAAAAATAGAACTAATTCATTTCAAAATGTTAAAAATACAAATAATATATCAAAAAATCAGAAAAATCCAATTTCTTCCCTCATCTATCTTCCCGCCCCCGCTTCCCACCAGTTCTTCCCGGCCACCTCTATCTTCCCATAAGTTCTTCCCGGCCTGTCTTCCCGCCAGTTCTTTCCCGCATGTGTCTTCCCGCCATTTCTTCACGCCTCTGTCTTCCCGCCTCTGTCTTTCATGGGCTTGCAGGAAAAAATTCCGAGGCGCAACTTCCGAAGATGCCGTAGGGCGTGTGAACCTACGACATCTTCGAGAAGCTACGCCACGGGAGATTTTCCAACCCTTTACCCAACACTGTTAGAGGAGATGGAGTCTTTCACGGGCTTGTAGGAAAATTTTCCTGAGGAGCAACTTCCGAATATGCCGTAGGGCATGTGCACCGACGACATCTTCGAGAAGTTGCGCCATGGGAGATTTTCCAACCCTTTACTCCATCCATGGGGATGAAACTCTCCCTACCTGCTAGGTTGGCTTGTTGGTCTGCTTGCCAAGGCGTATCGATGCTCCTTTTATAGGCACGACGCCGCTTCTGCTTTGTCTTGTTCCTCCGACAGGGCGTCGTGCGCTACATGCTTTATCTCATCGAGCAGTGCGTCCACCTGATGACGCGTATAGCACACGCCCGTTGGGAACCCCAAGTGGAAGGTGTTATGCGTACAGCAGCAAGTTTCCCTCAGTAAGAAACCAAGGTTTATCGAACCAGTAGGAGATGAAGGCCACGGGAAGGTTGTTGGTGAAGGAGTGTAGTGCGGCGCAACGCCAGGGATTCCGGTGCCAACGTGGAACCTGCACAACGCAATCAAAATACTTTGCCCCAACGTAACAGTGAGGTTGTCAATCTCACCGGCTTGCTGTAAACAAAGGATTAAATGTATGGTGTGGAAAATGATGTTTGTTTGCAATGAGCAGCAGAGAACAATGATTGCAGTAGATTGTATTCAGATGTAAAAGAACGGACCGGGGTCCACAATTCACTAGTGGTGTCTCTCCAATAAGAAATAGCATGTTGGGTGAACAAATTACAGTTGGGCAATTGACAAATAGAGAGGGCATAACAATGCACATACATATCATGATGACTAATATGAGATTTACTTATGGCATTACGACAAAGTACATAGACTGCTATCCAGCATGCATCTATGCCTAAAAAGTCCACCTTCGGGTTAGCATCCGCACCCCTTCCAGTATTAAGTTGCAAACAACAGACAATTGCATTAAGTATGGTGCGTAATGTAATCAACACAAATATCCTTAGACAAAGCATTGATGTTTTATCCCTAGTGGCAACAACACATCCACAACCTTAGAACTTTCTATCACTGTCCCAGATTCAATGGAGGCATGAACCCACTATCGAGTATAAATACTCCCTCTTGGAGTCACAAGTATCAACTTGGCCAGAGCCTCTACTAGCAACGGAGAGCATGCAAGATCATAAACACCACATATATGATAGATCAATAATCAACTTGACATAGTATTCCATATTCATCGGATCCCAACAAACACAACATGTAGCATTACAAATAGATGATCTTGATCATGATAGGCAGCTCACAAGATCTAAACATGATAGCACAAGAGGAGAAGACAACCATCTAGCTACTGCTATGGACCCATAGTCCAAGGATGAACTACTCACACATCAGTCCGGAGGCGATCATGGTGATGTAGAGACCTCCGGGTGATGATTCCCCTCTCCGGCAGGGTGCCGGAGGCGATCTCCTGAATCCCCCGAGATGGGATTGGCGGCGGCGTCTCTGGAACTTTTTCCGTATCGTGGCTCTCGGTAATAGGGTTTTCGCGACGGAGAGTTTAAGTAGGCGGAAGGGCAGAGCCGGAGGAGGCACGGGGGCCCCACACCATAGGCCGGCGCGGACCCCATGCTGGCCGCGCCGCCCTATGGTTAGGGTGCCTCGTGGCCCCACTTCGTATCCTCTTCGGTCTTCTGGAAGCTCCGTGGAAAAATAAGACCCTGGGCTTTCGTTTCGTCCAATTTCGAGAATATTTCCTGTGTAGGATTTCTGAAACCAAAAACAGCACAAAACAGGAACTGCCGCTTCGGCATCTTGTTAATAGGTTAGTGCCGGAAAATGCATATAAATGATATAAAGTGTATATAAAACATGTGAGTATTGTCATAAAAGTAGCATGGAACATAAGAAATTATAGATACGTTTGAGACGTACCAAGCATCCCCAAGCTTAGTTCCTACTCGCCCTCGAGTAGGTAAACGATAACAAGGATAATTTCTGAAGTGACATGCTATCATAATCTTGATCAATACTATTGTAAAGCATATGAGATGAATGAAGTGATTCGAAGCAATGGTAACGACAATGATTAAACAACTGAATCATATAGCAAAGACTTTTCATGAATAGTACTTTGAAGACAAGCATCAATAAGACTTGCATAGGAGTTAACTCATAAAGCAATAGATTCTTAGTAGAAAGTTTTGAAGCAACACAAAGGAAGATATAAGTTTCAGCGAGTTGCTTTCAACTTCAACATGTATATCTCATGGATAATTGTCAACACAAAGTAATATGATGAATGCAAATAAGCAAGTATGTAGGAATCAATGCACACAGTTGACACAAGTGTTTTCTTCTAAGATAGAAGGAAGTAGGTACTCAACATAAAGTAAAAGAATGGCCCTTCGCAGGGGGAAGCATGGATTACTATTTTTGTGCTAGAGCTTTTATTTTAAAAACATAGAAACAATTTTGTCAACGGTAGTAATAATTCATATGTGTTATGCATAAGACATCCTATAAGTTGCAAGCCTCATGCATAGAATACCAATAGTGCTCGCACCTTGTCCTAATTAGCTTGGATTTACATGGATTATCATTGCATAACATATGTTTCAACCAAGTGTCACAAAGGGGTACCTCTATGCCGCATGTACAAAGGTCCAAGGAGATAAATCGCATTTGATTTCTCGTTTTTGATAGATCTCAACTAAGGACATCCATACCGGGACAACATAGAAAACAGATAATGGACTCCTCTTTAATGCATAAGCATTCAACAACGAGATAATATTCTCATAAGAGATTGAGGATTAATGTCCAAACTCGAAACTTCCACCATGATTCATGGCTTTAGTTAGCGGCTCAATGTTCTTCTCTAACAATATGCATACTCAAACCATTTGATCATGATAAATCACCCTTACTTCAGACAAGACGAACATGCATAGCAACTCACATGATATTCAACAAAGGTGTAATATAGTTGATGACGTCCCCAGAAACATGGTTACCGCTCAACAAGAAACTTATAAGAAATAAGATACATAAACTACATATTCTTTACCACAATAGTTTTAAGGCTATTTTTCCCATGAGCTATATATTGCAAAGACAAGGAATGAAATTTTAAAGGTAGCACTCAAGCAATTTAATTTGGAATGGCAGAGAAATACCACATAATAGGTAGGTATGGTGGACACAAATGGCATAGGTTTTGGCTCAAGGTTTTGGATGCACGAGAAGTATTCCCTCTCGGTACAAGGCTTTGGCTAGCAAGGTTGTTTGAAGCAAACACAAGTATGAACCGGTACATCAAAACTTACATAAGAACATATTGCAAGCATTATAAGACTCTACACTGTCTTCCTTGTTGTTCAAACACTTCACCAGAAAATATCTAGACTTTAGAGAGACCAATCATGCAAACCAAATTTTAACAAGCTTTATGGTAATTCTTCATTAATAGGTGCAAAGTACATGATGCAAAAGCTTAAACATGATCTATTGAGCAAAAAAATTGCCAAGTATCAAATTATTCAAGACCATATACCAATTACCACATGAAGCATTTTCTGTTTCCAACCAAATAACAATGAACGAAGCAGTTTCAACCTTCGCCATGAACGTTAAAAGTAAAGCTAAGAACACCAGTGTTCATATGAACGAGCGGAGTGTGTCTCTCTCCCACACAAAGAATGCTAGGATCCGATTTTATTCAAACAAAAACAAAAATAAAAACATACGGACGCTCCAAGTAAAGCACATAAGATGTGACGGAATAAAAATATAGTTTCACTAGAGGTGACCTGATAAGTTGTCGATGAAGAAGGGGATGCCTTGGGCATCCCCAAGCTTAGATGCTTGAGTCTTCTTGAAATATGGAGGGATGAACCACGGGGGCATCCCCAAGCTTAGACTTTTCACTCTTCTTGATCATATTGTACATCCTCCTCTCTTGATCCTTGAAAACTTCCTCCATACCAAACTCAAAACAAGCTCATTAGAGGGTTAGTGCATAATCAAAAATTCACATATTCAGAGGTGACATAATCATTCTTAACACTTCTCGACATTGCCCAAAGCTACTGAAAGTTAATGGAACAAAGAAATCCATTCAACATAGCAAAAGAGGCAATGCGAAATAAAAGGCAGAATCTGTCAAAACAGAACGATCCAGTAAAGACGAATTTTTAGAGGCACTTAACTTGCTCAGATGAAAAATCTCAAATTGAATGAAAGTTGCGTACATATCTGAGGATCACTCATGAAACTTGGCAGATTTTTCTGAGTTACCTACAGAGAGGCCTACTCAAATTCGTGACAGCAAGAAATCTGATTCTGCGCAGTAATCCAAATCTAGTATCAACCTTACTATCAAAGACTTTACTTGGCACAACAATGCAATAAAATAAAGATAAGGAGAGTATTATCAAGAGATGAAGCATCAACATCATAATTTGTTCTAGAAATAGAATCAAAAGGTAACTTCATTCTCTTTCTAGGGAAGTGTTCCATACCTTTCTTGAGAGGAAATTGATACTTAATATTTCCTTCCTTCATATCAATAATAGCACCAACAGTTCGAAGAAAAGGTCTTCCCAAAATAATGGGACAAGATGCATTGCATTCAATATCCAAGACAACAAAATCAACGGGGACAAGGTTATTGTTAACCGTAATGCGAACATTATCAATTCTCCCCAAAGGTTTATTTATAGAATTATCAGCAAGATTAACATCCAAATAACAATTTTTCAATGGTGGCAAGTCAAGCATATTATAGAGTTTCTTAGGCATAACAAAAATACTTGCACCAAGATCACATAAAGCATTACAATCAAAATCATTGACCTTCATCTTAATGATGGGCTCCCAACCATCTTCCAACTTCCTAGGAATAGAAGTTTCAAGTTTAATTTCTCTTCTCTAGCTTTTATGAGAGCATTTGTAATATGTTTTGTAAAGGCCAAATTTATAGCACTAGCATTAGGACTTATAGCAAGTTTTTGTAAGAACTTAATAACTTCAGAGATATGACAATCATCAAAATCTAAACCATTATGATCTACAGCAATGGGATCATTGTCCCCAATATTTTGAAAAATTTCGGCAGTTTTAGCAGTTTCAGGCAGTTTTGCACGCTTTGCATTAGGAGTACAAACATTGCCAACACCAATTATTTTACCATTGATAGTAGGAGGTTTAGCAACATGTGAAGCATCAACATTACTAGTGGTGGTAATAGTCCAAACTTTAGCTACATTATTATCTTTAGCAAATTTTTCTTCTCTTTTCCACCTAGCATGCAATTCAGCCATCAATCTAATATTTTCATTAATTCGAACTTGGATAGCGTTTGCTGTAGCAAATGACTTAATATCTTTAGTTTCATTAGGCATAATTTTCAATTTTAAAAGATCAACATCAGCATCAAGACTATCAACCTTAGAAGCAAGAACATCAATTTTACCAAGCTTTTCTTCAACAGATTTGTTAAAAGCAGTTTGTGTACTAATAAATTCTTTAAGCATGGTTTAAAGACCAGAGGGTACACTCCTATTATTGTTGTAATAATTACCATAAGAATTACCATAACCATTACCATTATTAGAAGGATATTGCCTATAGTTGTTACTAGAATTATTCCTATAAGCATTGTTGTTGAAATTATTATTTTTATTGAAGTTCACATCAACATGCTCTTCTTGAGCAACCAATGAAGCTAAAGGAACATTATTAGGATCAACACTAGATCTACCATTAACAAGCATAGACATAATAGCATCAATCTTATCACTCAAGGAGGAGGTTTTTTCAACAGAATTTACCTTCTTACCTTGTGGAGTCCTTTCCGTGTGCCATTCAGAGTAATTTATCATCATATCATCAAGGAGCTTTGTTGCGGCGCCTAAGGTGATGGACATAAAAGTACCTCCAGCAGCTGAATCCAATAGGTTCCGCGAAGAAAAATTCAATCTGCATAAAAGGTTTGGATGATCATCCAAGTAGTTAGTCCATGGGTAGGGCAATTCTTTACTAAAGATTTCATTCTTTCCCATGCTTGGGCAACATGCTCATTATCCAATTGCTTAAAATTCATTATGCCAAGAAGCTTTGTTTCCGCCTCCCAAAGTAATGGACATAAAGGTACCTCCAGCAGCTGAATCCAATAGGTTCCGCGAAGAAAAATCCAATCCTTCATAAAAGGTTTGGATGATCATCCAAGTAGTTAGTCCATGGGTAGGGCAATTCTTCACCAAAGATTTCATTCTCTCCCATGATTGAGCAACATGTTCATTATCTAATTGCTTAAAATTCATTATGCTACTTCTCAAAGATATAATTTTAGCGGGAGGATAATATCTACCAATAAAAACATCTTTACATTTAGTCCATGAATCAATACTATTTCTAGGCAAAGATAGCAACCACCTTTAGCTCTTCCTCTTAAGGAGAAAGGAAACAATTTCAATTTTATAATGTCACCATCTACATCCTTATACTTTTGCATTTCACATAGTTCAACAAACTGATAAGATGGGGCAGCAAGATCATCGAACTAACACCAAAATTGCTCTCTCATAACAAGATTCAAAGAAAGCATGTTTAATTTCACACCTTCGCCGTAGGTAAAGGTGTGGAGCAATAGGTGTGCATAAGAAATAATTATTATTTGTGCTAGTGAAGTCACACAACTTAGTATTCTCAACAATACCCATTTTGTGCGTAGGGTAAATAAAGCAAACTAAATAAAGCAAACTAAGTAACCAATTTTTGTGTTTTTA